>NC_057799.1:113235313-113250912 GCF_018294505.1 Triticum aestivum | reverse complement strand
GATGCATTATTTCCATCCCATCTAGACGGTAATGGCTTACTCGATGTTGATTTGGTCGGATATCTTGCAGACCATCCCGCAGCAATTCAAGAAGAGCTATCTCCCATGGTTTGATGAGATGATCTTTCTGGTGGATGAAGAGGATGGGGAGTTTCCCATGCCTTACATGGCGCAACATGGTGCCATCGGCTCTGGGTGGAACTTGTTCGCCATCGGTCACAAGCTGGCTGATGGTGATTGCTTGGTGTTCCAGCAAGTCCAGAGGACAAAGTTTAAGGTGAGATTCTAAAAGTTGTTCTAGAGCCATGTTTGGAACTCGAGGTATCTCTTAAAACCACATGCGGTTTGAGTTGATAAGTCATTTCTTATGGACTTCAAAATGAGCATTATATGATTCTAAAGCTTCTAAAAAAATTGATTGCTGAGTTACTGGTGTTATCCACATGAATGTTCACATTTTAAGTTCGATGTTTTTGTGCAGTCAAACAATGATGTGATGTTGATTGAGTTACTGCTTTCCGAAACTGGAATTACAAATGAACAAAAAGGGATCATTAAGACATAATGATAGGGACGATCCATGTATATTAATTTACTATGACTAACAATGCAACCTCTATTACAGAAATGATGCAGGTCTACATAATTAGAGCAAATTCCTACTACGAAAAGGACAATTGTTGATTCCTTTAGCTTCAACTATTGCGACAACAGCATGTAAGTTGTTCTTACGGTTTTCTGCATTGGTTCTCAACAATTCAAGTTTTCAAAAAACTAAATCCTTTTTTTTCTGCTATATAACCAATTCCTTCTACTATGAGGCTTTGTGCCCCAAACTTAATGATTCTTTTCTGCATTTAAATTTCCAACATGTTTTTGAACAGCACAGTTTACTATATAGTAGATTTGAAGAGGAAATTCTGGCTTACTATCCTTCTTTTATCCCTAGATGATCCTTCTCTTGCTGATGTGCACAATAGTTAAACCATTTCCAGTTAAACATCATATTTGAGGTTAAACAGTCGACTTCTATAAAGAACTGACTATACTCTACCTACTGTGAATCATTACTTTCAATCCTTTTCCACTTCTCTATAGGCATGTGAAGCTATCCAATATTCCGTTATGAATTAGCGCCTGTGCACAGAAGCTTATGATAATGGATTTATCCATATACTGCTCATGTTGGTGTAACTGTATCAAAATCAAAATCCAAACATATCTAGAGGACAACTGAAAACAATATGATAATGGACTTATCCATATACTGCTCATGTTGATGACACTGTTCTAATTATCACTACATCTTATGTTTTGGTTCTCCTGTCACATTGAAAATTTCAGAGAATTTCTTAGTAGAACAGCTAGCGCTTGTTTTCCGATCACTACCAGTAAGTATTGTTGGGTGAGTGAGAGCAATGGCGTTTGTGCAGTCTGAACTGAATGAAGATTGTTTACCAATTGATCATCAGGTCAAACAAAGGATCCATGGAGCGCAACATAATCTTCGAAGAAGTCGCTATCTGACAACTAAAGGGGTAACATCCTCTAGCAGTCACGTTTTACCGGAGCCTGGTAAAATGTCATGTTGAATGCAATGTGTCTGACCTTAATAGATGGCGCAGTAAGGTGCAAGACTGGGGCTAAGATCAAGCTTCCTGAATTTACAGATTCTCCAGCATTTGCTTGGAGACTGTTAATTCCACCTGTTTGGTCGCTAATTAGTTTGTTAGTATGTTTAATCGCTCAGCAAGAAAATGATCTCCTATTTCTGTTGAGCTACTAAAGTTGCTAGGATTCCAAGCTTTCGATTGGTCCAGAATGCGTGGCTGCCTCTCTGTGGCCCTCTCCTAAGCAGTTTCCTTGTTGACGAATCTGTCTGCACACGGAACGTGTGAATGCATTGCTGGTAATTGGCTAATCGCTGCTAGTTTCTCAAATTCGAATTTGTCGGCTGGATCACGCAGGGGCCAAGAATGTGCAGTAACACCTCGATTTTGGGAAGAAAAAACTGGGAATGAAATATAACATCATGCAAGTGATACTAACTAAAAAGCTACGAGTAACACGCTACGCTAATGTTAAGAAGTCAGCAAAGTTTATGATGCATAAGACCGCTTGCAATCTAGTACTATCACCACATCTGCACAATTACACTCGTTTGCTGCAACTAACCCAGACCTGTGTTGAGAAAACGAAAATTTCGTCTCTCCTCAAGGCAAAGTCATGGAGGACCTTCCAACTTGGAAAGGCAGCAACCCAAAGCTGAGATTGAAATGCTCGCCGGAAAGATTCTTTATCCCTCCATTTCAGTATTCAGGTTTCCGAGCAGCAACCTCTTACAAGACAGGAGGCACGGCAGGTTTACGAGTTCAACAGAGATGGCTCCCCAGTGCCTACTACTCCCTCCGTCCGGAAATAACTGTTGCTCAAACCAATGTAGTAGTATCTAGCACTGAAATGCTGAAATGCATCTAAATACATCCGTTTGAGCAATAGTTATAACCGGGCAGAGGTAGTTTCTATTACTCACTGCTACTATTATTCATCAACAGAAAAGGGCTCTGTAACTCCCGTTTTCTTCTTACAACCCTTTGATGCATAGGCATGGTGCTGCTGAGGGCTTGGCTAGTGCCAAAATGTACAACTGAAAAGTGAAAACATGTACTCCATCCGTTCCTAAACATAAGTCTTTTTAGATATTTCAATATGAACTACGTACATACGTACAGAGCAAAATGAGTGAATCTACACTTTAAAATCTCCGTTTCCAAATATATTTTTAGAGATTCCAGTATCAACTACATACGGGGCTAAAAGAGTGAATCTATACTCTAAAATACGTCTATACACATCCGTATATAGTTTATATTGAAAGAGATCTAATATTAAAATCTCTAAAAAGACATATTTAGAAACAGAGGTAGTAGTAATAGAATAGGGCAGAGATGCCCACCTCTACTCCCTCCATCCTGAATTACTTGTTGCGGAAATGAATGTATCTAGATGTATTTTCTAAATACATCCGTTTCTATCCATTTATGCAAGTAATTCGAGGCGGAGGGAGTATGTAAAATGCGGGTGACAGGTGTGCATGTGCTGCTTGCTTCTCCATCCAATTATACGAGCAGGAAGACCACAAATACAGTACAGGTGACATAGTTATTAATAGGAAAGCTTGGCAAACAATGTGCAGAGAGACGCAACAATCTGATGTTACACAAGACCACTACAGTCACAGTTCGGAAAAAAGAGACTAGTAGAGTCACTGCACGAGGGACGGGGAAGGAAGGAGTTCCTAAAATATACACGACTCGATTGGTCAGCTTATCTAATTCGACATGGCATGGCCGCATGGCAGATGTGCTTTGCTTAGCCTTGCTCTTTGTACGGTGTCCAGATCAGCTTGCTCACGTCGACGTCGAGGCCCCCCCGCCCCGCGGCCTTGAGGTGGCGGTCGAGGACCTTTGGGTCTGCGCAGATGACGTGCTGCCCTTTCCGGTACTGGATCAGGTCCAGGCTCTGCAGCGTGCTCAAGATGTCGTCCGCTTTGATTGCCGTCATGTCGCTCAGCTCCTGCGTGCAAGTGTGACAGCTTGTTAGCAAAAGTTATGGCTGCACCCAGGAACAGTATGGCAGAAAATGACGGTAGCAGTAGATATGGATTCAAAGACATAAGGATGCAGCTATAGAAATACTACTGTTTAACAGGTCGCATGGAAAGGAAGAACAACGTCCAGATTTTTATTTTTCTATTGTATCATGAAATGTTCTAATTTGCATACATCCAAAAGTTGGGGGTAAGATGAACAGGTAGGGCACTGGCCGAAGAGCCAAAACACATCCATCAATGTCCCTCCATGGAGGAGAAAAAAATTCAGCGCGCACTCAAAAGATATAATGAAGGTTGGGGAATCAAACTATTGTATATTTCAGTAGGAACCTAAATGGCAACCTGTAAAGTCTCTAGGCAGAAAATATAAAACCAAGAGTTCAGGGTGGTTTTTTGCAGTGTGAGGTCCATAAGCATCATCATTAGAAAAGGACAATTTCACAAAAATGTAACTTTTTCCATGAGAATCTATCCATCGTTTCCCAATATTTCAGCGAGAAACAATGGATATCACTTTGGCCTAGTTTTTCCTGTCAGTCAAAATCAAGGAACAATAGCAGACAGATTGCTTTAAGTAGATCAAATTCAGTATTTGGGTCAATAAAAGGAAAAGGTGTTGGCTATTGCATCACAGTTCGATCAGCTGTTGAAAAGGGATTCAATAAAAACTAAAGCAACAAAGTACTCCCTCCGTCCCATAATATAAGAGCGTTTTTGACACAAGACTAGTGTCAAAAACGCTCTTCTATTATGGGACGGAGGGAGTAGGATAGAAGGAAATGTACTAACCTTAATAGATATGTTGCTCTTATGTTTCTTCAGAATTTCCAGAAGTACTCTAGTCCAATAGCCTCTATAACTGAGCAGACCAAGATCTGAGAGAGGACGCTCCGGTGTTCCCACTTTACCTTCCTTTTTAGAAAGCTCATAAGCTGTCATAATAAAGAAAATTCAACTATGAACAAAATGCTAGAGTGGAGAAACAGTTTAGTCCATCAGAAAATCAAAAGCTAACAATGAGATGACAAATCTAGCATAAGTTCAGACTTACAGAAAGCAATCAGGAACTTTCCGTAACCCTTTCTTTGGTATGGAGGGAGAGTGAGAATGCAGGCCAAATTATAAGCTTCCTCAGAGTGCTTCTCCTGCAGAGATAAAACCCAATTTAACAAACATGACGATTTGCTCTGTAGCATAAAATGATTCATTACTCTAATGTGAATCCCATTTTGTACACAAATTATGGAAGCAGCTTCAAACAATATAATTCACATTCAATCGAACTAGGAAATAATAACAATACTGGTTTAAACCAAGTATCATACATTCATAACTACTAACAATCGCCACAAACTTTACCTTGGAGAAATATCCCACCATATGGCATCCCCGATCATCACATTCACACAGGATATAGAACAAGAACAAATCCACATCGTAGTAGAGTGTTTTGTGATCAAGGAATAGCTTGGCCAGATAGCAAAGGTTCTGCCCATAAACCTTATTCTTCTTGCCATCAACCTGCCATCGCGCAAGCATTTATATTGTTACTATGCTAGGAAAACTGAATTGGGATAAATTACAGGCCTTCAGTTCAAACAGAAGAATCAAGCGGATTCAAGATAGCGTACATTCTCTTTTAGATTATAAATGAATGTACATAATAAAATCAATAGTTGAAGAAACATATGGCATTAGATATTTAGATACATTGCCTTTATAGTATTATCCATTTAGAGAACATCTCATTTTGGATATGCAAATGTCAGTGTCAAACCAGTCAAATAAAATTGTAGATGTCCTAACCTACCTGGAGGAAGAAGCAATCCAAACGTAAAATTCCTCAAGACGCCATTCCACATAGGAAATAACAGGTAGACATATGATGCAAATAGATTGTATATTTCATATATGCCATTGCCATCAGTTAATCTCTATATAAAGCATGAAGACGGAATTTGATTCTTCAACAATTAATATTAACATGTTAATGCTTGCATCTCTAGATAATGACACTGGCTTTCAACGTAATCTTCTATCATTTAAAAAAATTTATATGTGATGATTGACCAAAACAAAACAACTCATCCACCCATTCTGCCAGTCTTGTTTTCAGAAGAACTAAAGGAAATTGCTGACGGTCCTAATGCATTTCTATTATTCTTCTTGCTCGAGACTCAAGATATTTTTGCCTATAATGGGATAACTAGGTTATATAGCTGTTTCTACAGTACTAGTTTTGTAAGCAACTAACTGCAGATATGCAGCTCTATCAGCCTTTCCTAGTACCAGAATATCATAATGCAGACCATAAGTTAAAAGCAAGGATGTCCAGCTAGCAAAGTGTCATTCAAACTTTGTTACCTCAAACATCGATAGAGTTCCACATCTGTAGATTTCATCACCCGGGGGATGCTTAAGATCACACTTCTTCTGCAGAAGTAAAGGAGATGGCAAAACAATCTGGTTAGGGTTTATGGTATTTACAAGGGAATCAGAACCCGCTGAAATGGAAATTATGTGCACATGTGCAGCAAACAAAATACTGAAAAGAAAGCATCAGACCATCATTGTGGATCAACTGAGCAACTGAATATGTTGCACAAATCATAAATGTTCATCCGAGTCATGATATAGTACTCCCTCCAGTAAGAATACGAATTAAGTGCATCCTAGAATGTATGCAGCCAAAATTAACTCTACTTTAACAAATAATATAGTGATAAATATTTAGGTTACCCATATATAAATTATGTGATAAATTATCCATATATAATAGTACAAATTGCTTGTCAAAGTTATGTTCTGGAGACCATGCTAACGTCCAAATAGCACCTGTGAGGCTGTGACTGAGAGGGAGTGATGATAGTAAAGGTGTGTTTGTATGTTTTCCGTTCATGCCCAGCTACCCAAGGCTTTTCAACCTACAGCCCATGTGGGCAAAGCTAGCTATTTGGTTCAGCTAGCAATCTCCATGGTCAAGCACAATTCCAGTGGCAGTTATCTTGATTTCTTTCTTCCGCTCATTTTTTGCCAATGGAGAAGAGCCAAATTGGCCCTAATGCTGGGGCAAGGTTTTTCTAGCCCGCGCAGGGTAGATGGATTAGCAAAGTTAGTTATTTTGATTTTACCAAACAGTTGCCCTTGCTAAGAAAGCTAACACTAGAATTGCTTAGGATCCAAACACACCCTAACAGGCAATGACTGCAGATTGCTAAAGGCGACCTTCCTTTGACACTGAGAAATATAAGAGGTGGAGACGGGGGTTTGTGTTCTTGGCTTCTTGCTTAATGCAGTTCCTTGTAGAAAAAAGTCACGTTGAATTTAGTCACTTGGAGATAAGGACTGCCAGAAGGGTGAAAAATAGGAGTCGGTTTGGAACCCTGGAAACTTTCACATGAAATCCTACAGAAATGTGAGAAGATTCCCATGTCCAAACGCAAACTGTATCTAACCAAAAACGGTGGTGTGTACTGGTAGATGTACAATCGTGATACATGGGGCCGAGATAAACACAATAGGAGCACGCAAGTACAAGATAGACAATAAAAAGTAGCAAGTTAACGATGCCTATCTCACAAACACGGAGTTCATATAAGTGCAAGCTCACCATGTGCCTCTGAAGCTGTTCTTTGCGCTTCATGAAGTTCAGGCAAAACTCACAGAAGAACAGCTTCGCAGAGTCATTGTACTCTGGTGGGAAAGGAGAGAAATACCAGGTATCTATCTCATATTTCCCAAGTTCTATCTTCGCTATATTTTTCACCTTTGTGAACTCCTCATGCTCCCGCAAACTAGCAGCATCAAGCTCCTCGTGACCTTGCTGCAAGAGTAATGGAGATACAAGTGAGAGATTAGTTTCAGCCCATTGATTAGAGAGAGTAAATAATTCCAGTATGAGACAATCAAGGAATATAATTTTGTGTGTATTCAAAGCATTTCTCCAAATATGTTAGAAAATCCAACAAAGAGCAAACCAAAGCCTGGGATACCACTTTCAAAAATAAATGTACACATAAGTATTTGACAGGTAAAGGAATAAAATCATCCAGTCTTAACAGTCCATTGCATACCTCCACGTGTGTTTCGTCGATTTTACGTTTCTGGTGTCGTGTCATCTTCAAACTTGTTGCCTGGACAAATGTGCAACGATTCATATGAGTATTCTTTTCACACAAACAATAGCTAATGTTGGTTCAGGAAAAATATTATCTCGGACAAGTAGACAGCAACTTAACAATGCAGTCAAGGATCTCGTGTTAAGGTGGTCCATATATCATTAACATGTACTCCCTCCGTAAAGAAATAAGAGCGTTTAGACCACTACTTTAGTGATCTAAACGCTCTTATATTTCCTTACGGAGGGAGTAGAACACTGAGCACCACGACTGAACTGCACTCATTTATCTTACCTTATCGTCTACCTTCTCGTCAACATCAGCCTCGACGGTATCAAGATCAAGTTGCTCAAGTTTAACCCACTCATCCAACCTCCTGTTAACTGCAAATTCAGAACATTTAAACACAATCAATAAACATGGATAAGTCAATGAACTAAAACAAGCCAGATCACACTTAAGTTAACTCATTTCTGCACTGGCGCCATTCCGTGAGCCCTCAATAGAACAAACCACAAATATTAGCCTACTAGGAGGTGTTATGTTTCCATTTCAACTTAAAACACGGTAGAAATGTATGATTGTACTACAAAATTTGACCAGGAGAACGACCACCCCCACCCAACACTAAATCAAGCCTGGAGATCAATTCATCACCAGAACCCCCTCGGATCACACAGCCAATAAACTCGATTAAACGCTAAATCCAAGATTCCCCAACCTGAAGCGCCATAGACCTAACCCTAGAACCGAAGCGACCAGATGGGGCGGGGTGGGTAGGCTGCTCACACTCGGTGTAATGGACGTAGTACTCGTAGTCGGCGGGGGAGGAGGAGGCGGCGGACTTCCGGCGCTCGATGACCTTGACGGGGTGGGGCTTCTGGTCGCGCCACCGGCACATCACGCGCGTCCCCACTTCCAGCGGCAGATGCGCCGCCCAGGACGCGGACGCGGCTGAGGATCTCAGCCTCCTCTCGACCCCTCCGTTCGCCGGGGCGGCCCCGCCGTTGCACGCCGCGGCGGCCGCCGCGGTGCCGTTCTCCGGCGCGGTGGACAGCTCCATCGAGCCCATCTCGTCGTCGGAGAGGATCGGGAGTGAGGGCAGTTCGGGCGGGGTTGGGCGGTTGGGCCTGGGCCGTCTTGGGTATATCCTCTTGCTGCTTGGATGGATCGAGATGATTTGTTACTGACAGTGGGACCCGCATGTAAGAGTTGCGTGTGCCGGTACCGGGGGTACTGCCATATGTCACCTCTCGCGAAAGCCCCAGGGCTCAGGCCGCCCGAAGTTCAAATAGAAAAACCGCGCCGCCCGTGCACCGGGAGTCTATGTTTCGCTTGACGCGAGACGGAAGAAAGCCTGCAGGGAGCCAGTAGTAGGCCGGCCCAGTAACGATGTAGCTTTCCAACGCTAACATCGTATATGTGTCTTTCCTACTTTCTTTATTTTTTATATTTAAAAAATAATAAATATATTACTAAATATTTGAAATAATGTCTTGTATTATGAGACGAAGAGATTAATTTGTGTATTTTTTTCAATTGTTCATCGCACATTTAAAATGTTCATGCTGTGTAGAAAAATATCCGCTCAGCTTTTATAAAATATTTGTACCATTCAAACAAAATACATGTGACATTTCAAAACTGTTCACGTGTTTCAAAAATATATGGGACATTTTTTTAAGATATCTATACAATGTAAAAAATCATGTAATTCAAAATAAATATTTCCTATCATCCCAAAAATATACATTACATTTAAGAAAATGTTCACACGTTTCAAAGAAATGTTTTATGACATTTAAAAACATGTGTTATCCAATTTAAAAACGTTCGTGTAGTTTTAAGAAAAAGTTTGTATCATACAAAAAAAGTTTCAATGTGTGTTTGAAAAATGTTGAACACATGTTAGAAAAATGTTCAAAACAAGTATTTCCCTAAATATAAATCATGTACTTGACAATGTTAAATGTATATGAAAATATTTTAGATGTATACTCCCTGCGTCCAGAAATACTTTTCATAGAAATGGATGTATCTAGATGTATTTTAGTCCTAGATACATCCATTTCTACCACGAGTAATTCAGGGCGGATGGAGTATGAAATATTGGAAAAACATTCAAAACAAGCATATAGACAAATGTAAATGTCACCTCTCGCAACAGCCCCCGGGCTCAGGCCGCCCGAAGTTCAAATAGAAAAACCGCGCCGCCCGTGCACTCGGAGTCTATGCCTCGCTTGACGCGAGACAGAAGAAAGCCTGCAGGGAGCCAGTAGTATGCCAGCCTAGTAACGATCTAGTTTTCCAACGCTAACATTGTGTATGTGTCTTTCTTGTTTTCTTTATTTTCTTTATACATTTAAAAATACTAAAAACATTACTAAATATTTGTAATAGCATCTTATATTATGAGACGAAGGGAATAACTTATATAATTTTTTCAATTCTCCATCGCACCTTTAAAAAATATACGAGACAATTTTTAAATGTGTATAGAATGTAAAAAAATGTTCATCTAATTCAAAATAAATGTTTCCTATCATAAAATAAATATAAATTACATTTAGTAAAATTTTCACATGTTTCAAACAAATGTTTTGTGACATTTAAAACATGTTTATCCAATGTAAAAACTGTTTGGGTAGTTTCCAGAAAAAGTATGTATTACACAAAAAATTGTTTCAACGTGCTTGAAAAATGTTTAACACATATAAGAAAAATGTTCAAAAGAAGTATTTGCATAAATATAAATAATGTACTTGAAAATGTCAAATGTATATGAAATGTTATAGATGTATACTCCCTTCGTCCGAAATTACTTGTCATAGAAATGAATGTATCTAGATGTATTTTAGTTCTAGATACATCTTTTTGCCACAAGTAATTCAGGACGGATGGAGTATGAAATATTGGATTTAAAAAAAATAAATATATATGAGGAAATGTAAATCCTGCACTTCAAAATGTTAAACATATAAAAAAATAGATGAAACGAAAAATACAAAATATGTATGAAAACAAAATAGAGATCAAAAAATATATTTGAAAAAATGTTAATGATGTATTCAAAAAACACTAAATATGTATAAAAATGTGCAATGTGTATGAAAAAAGTAGACATGTGTTGGAAAAAAGAATAGATAAGAAAAGAAAAAACTGAACAAAACCGATGAAAACTAAAGAAAGAAACAAATAAAACCAAAGAACAAAAGGAAAATGAAACTGAAGAAAAAACGTAGAAAAATGAAAAAAAATCAATGCGAAAAAAAGACCACAGAAAACGCACGCTCCCTGCTACAGTATTAGGCTAGCCCAATAAGACCGCCTTGTAGGCACGACGCATTACATCTCGGTACGGGGGACGTATAGCTCCCGCACACGTTCACGTCTGATCTTCGTACCGCCCATTAGCAACGATTTCGTTTTCATTTAGAAAACATAATATTTATCTCATTTATTCATATAACACTTTAACTGAATGTGAAGAATTTGTTCAAGAATTTGGAGAGTTCATCATTTAGCTCTGCAATAGAGGGGCGCGACTATGTCTCACTTTATGCGAAATAGTATCTCTGCTCGCGTACAGGGGAGCTGGGACTGGGCCGGCCAGTAGCTAGGTCGGCTCATCACGCTGACATCACACATGTCTTTTTATTCTTCTTCTTTTTTATCTTTGTTTATAGTTTTGAATTCTAAATATATATATTATAAAAAAATAATTTAGTTAAAACTATAAACGTGTTCATGGAAAATATAAAAATTGTTCGTTAAACTTTTACGAAATGCATGTACCATTCAAAAGAACATGTATGTGATATTAAAGAAATTTTCACACGTTTCGAGGAATGCTCGTGACATTTTTTAACAAACATTATACAATGTAAATAAAATGCTCATGTATATTTCCAAGAAATATGTTGCATCCCGTTAAAAACATGTACACTACATTTAAAAGAATGTTCATTGCCTCAAAAACTTTTTTAAAAATGTTCATGCATTTCAAAAATATGTTTATGTCATTTTAAAACATGTTTATACAAAGTAAGAAATATTCGTACAGTTTTAGATCATTCCAAATATATTTGAATGTATACTTGGGAAATGTTTAACACATATTAATGTTTGAAACATGTATTTAAAAAAATGTTAAACATGTATTTGAAAAATGTTAAACTTGTAAAAAATAGTTTTAGATAAACCAAAATATATACACAAGCATGTATTTCGAAAATGATAACTGTCTATAAAAACGGTTCCAGTTGTATACAAAAAAAATATAGCATGTACGAAAAAAGTTCACATGTGTTGAAACACCCCAAAGAAAATCGATGAAAATTGAAGAAAGAAACAAACGAAAACAAAGAAACCTGGAAAAAAAGGGGAAGAGAAAAAGAAATAAATGGTGCAAACGGTGAAAACCAAAATAAAATAAAAGCACAGAAAAAATCCCACAGAGGTAGCTACGGTACTAGGCCGGTCAATTAACCTCGTGCGAGAGGCGAGTCAGAGCTACGTCTCACAATAAGCGAGGCATAGCTCCAGCGGTAATAGAGAGTGAAATACAGTTGCACGTGACCTAGCTTGCTTTGTGAGGGATAGTCCACCGAACTTTGTGGTTGGATATACCCCCACATTTGTTTACCTTAGTGGACGATGTAACGAGTACTTTAAGTTAATGATAATATTTTCTTATAAAGATCGCTTTTAATGGTAAAAATATGGTCATGTATTGTGAATTTAAAAATGTATCATTTACATGAAAATTTCAAGTTTCTTAAGGAAGTGCTAGTGCATTTTCAAAATTGTTCATGTATTGTGAATTTTTAAATAGACTTGTTTCCTATTTATAAAAATATCATATACATTTCCTTTACAAAAATGTTAATTTAACCAAAAAATGTTCACGAAACTGAATATTGTCTCTGTAAAAATTTAAAAATTGTTCATGTAACTAAAAGACATACATGTATTTCAAAGAAAATGATCATATATTTTAAAAGTGCTCATGCCTTTTAAATTGCTCATGTATTTATGAATTTTTTATATCAAATTTGAACATAAACTAGAAAAATAATAAACTGGAGAACAAAGAAAAACTGATAAGGAGAAAGAAAGAGAAAACAAACAAAGAAATAAAGAGTGAAACTAGAGAAAAAAGTTGAAACCACAAAATCAGCTCCTGCGAAAAAACAAAACAACGAAAACCGACTCAAGAAAAACATTGAAGGAAAACTGCTGCAAATTATGCTTCAGTGCCCTCGCCGTACTAGGCTAACCCACGCCAAGGCCCCGCCGGCTTATACGCTAGTAACGCTTGCAATGTACAACAAATATCTTTTGTGTGCCCATGCTATAATCCCCTCAAAACATTGTGTAAAATACTAGCTTAATGACCCCAAAATTCACTAGCTAAATGCCTCGATATACCCATGCTTAAAACATGTAAGGAGAAGTTATTCAAACTGATAGTTGCTGGTTTGAACCAACAATATCAAATTTAGTTGAGTTTTGCTTGCCTATTACTGTTGGTAGCTTGAGCATGTCATTTCGGTGCCATTCCCTTTTTGCTTTTATTTATTGTAACTAGTAAATGAGTAGTACATGCAATGAACATTGATATTTTGAAGAATATTAGGTGCATCTTGATTCTAGATAGAATATTGATTGCATGCCAATTATGTGAGTAGCAGTGACATTGATATCTCGTATGATATTGATTGCACGCTAAGAATGCTGAGTGCTTGCCACTAGAGCAATCTAGATCATTAAATTGACATGATTTGAAGACCATGGTTAGTTGGATATGCTCCTTTGGGCCTTTTTGTATTGGTATAGATATAGATGTAGATAACACGGTGTGGATCCTCGTTTCCTCGACTAGTTTTTTACATTGGGTCTAGTGGCGAACACATGACAGACTGGCAGGACCCATGGCTCCTGCATGATTCAAAATTTGTGCGTATATGTGCTCTCTATCTCTCAAATTTTAGGAAAATACATGTATTAGTGTAATTTGGCCCATGTTATCAAAAGTGCAAGTCATTTGGCCCCCGTGATTTTTTATTCCTGCCTCCATCACTGAGGAATTGTAAAAAAAAGAAGCTGGGGAGGGGGTCAATTCTGAGAGAATTGCCCAAAAGAACTGGCCCTGAATGTGTCGTTCCACAGACTAAGTATTGCCCTTTATTGAGAAAAATGTGTTCGTAAAAAGGAAAGGCAGCCAAGGTACCCATTGGCATCACAATTTAACTGGTAGCATCGATGGGAACTCGATGACATCACAACTAGCAAACAATTGTTCTTAGGGGCATCTCTAGCACACCCCTTACTAAAAGTCCACGTGGCGGCAACTACTGACGACTAGATCCCGCCATCTCAGGGGAGTCGGGGCCGGCGCCGGTCGATTGGAAGTGCTCGCGGGCATGCGGGGTGGCTACAGTGCGGGCGTGAGTGCCGGTGGAGGTGCAGGGTGGATTTGGGCGGTGGCGGCATCGATGCGGTTCGAGCGAGGGAGAGGGGGGGGCGAGGGGGGATTTATCCAAAGATTGAGCCGCGACTAAGTAAATATAAGCGTTGGCTGATGTGAGGAGTAAATTTTTTGAAGGGCTAAACCAGATAAGGATTTGGTTATGTCTGGTTTAAATTCTCAAAACGAAATTTTTACTCCCTTAATCAGTTCTGAGGCAACGTCTAGAGATGCTTTTAGCGCACCAAAAAAATTTTGCGATGATGGATGATGTAAAATAGGGCATCTAAATTTTTCTCTGTTTGTAGCAGATGATGTAAAATAGGGCATCCAAGCATGTCTCTCTCCACAACTACATACATGTTGAAACATGAATTCAAACTTAAACATGATAGACTCACTACGAAAGGTCTATGAACCCATGACGCACTATTCATCATCATCATTGTCGTTGACACGGTTCAAAAGCTCCAGGAATGGCTCATCCCCACAGTCCAACTCGTCCTTGTGTGTCTCAATGTTGATCGCCATTGAGGGGCCTGCCTCGTCCTACTTCTTGATCGTCCTCTCCTTCTTGCGCTCCTCGTTCCTCCTGGTGAAGAATATGCGCTTCGCCTTCAAGAGGTGGCGGATTGGGCTAGGCGAACCTCGTCATAGCCATTGTGTCACCTTCATGGGAGGTGTGCTGCTCCATGACTAGGCGGTCTTCCGTCTCCTCTTTGTGAGACTGTCACGTCCCAAGTGAGTCTTAGCCGTGACAATCGCCACATGCTTATAAATCTGATTTATAAGCATGTTAGGCTAGTAAACAAATTATTTTCTAATATGCACAAGAGCCAACTTTATTCATTACTAGCTATTACAAAGGTTATGATACATGCAACTCCTTTATTTATTCCCAACCCGTAGAGCTACTCCTACTGTTCATCATTCTCATCAGCACATCCATCATTTGCTACTTCTGCAAAATCAACAACAATAGCAAGAATGAGTATGATCTCATACTCAGCAAGCACACGGATACAAAGGAACTTCTCTCGGCAAAAGTGACAAAACACAAGGGTTAGTTGTAAAAAAAAGAGTTTGATGGCGCAGGAAGATAATGGAGATTAATTTAAAGAAAAGAAAAGAAATAACTGGCATCACATATGACCGCAAGCTTCCCAACCCGGGAGTCACAGGGTGAAAATTTCACACTTTTACGCTCTTAAGAGGGGTACTCTGACGTCGACAGCCTCGACTAGAACCACACAGGCGCTAGTAGAGCAGAGCTCTTTATTCCCCCAAGAACCGACCACTCGACTTACTAGTGTCGATCGCTCCTACGGATCCATCATCGACACGCTTCCGAACGAGTGGCGTTCTTAGCGGAGAACTCAGACAGTCCCATACCTGAACT
>NC_057799.1:113217531-113232357 GCF_018294505.1 Triticum aestivum | reverse complement strand
TAGGATAGATCCGGCTGCAGCTCCGTGAGTGGTAATTCTACTGTTTTTGGTGGGAGTTCACACTTCTTTAAAGTGGATACATGGAACACGTTGTGTATCCCTGATAAATTTGGGGGTAATTCCAGACGATAAGCGACAGCTCCAACTTTATTAATGATTTGAAATGGCCCGACATATCTTGGACTCAATTTTCCACGTAGGCCAAAACGTCTCGTCCCTTTCTTTGGAGAAACTTTCAGATAGACAAAATCTCCTGCCTTAAACTCAACTTCTCTGCGCTTTTTATCCGCTTGAGTCTTTTGTCGACTTTGTGCTGCCTTTAGGTGCTCACGAATAATTTGTAATTTTTCCTCGGCCTGTTGAACTAAATCTGGGCCTAGATATTTCCTTTCTCCTATTTCTTCCCAGCAGATTGGAGAGCGACACCTCTTGCCATATAATGCTTCATAAGGAGCCATTTTAATACTTGACTGATAACTATTATTGTATGCGAATTTTACCAGAGGAAGTGATTCATCCCATTTTTCCTTGAAGTCTAATACACTTGCTCGCAACATATCCTCCAATATTTGTATAACTCGTTCTGACTGTCCATCAGATTGAGGATGATACGCCGTACTAAAATTTAACTTTGTTCCCAATGCCTTATGTAAACTTTTCCAAAATCTTGAGACAAATCTCGGATCTCGATCAGATGTAATGTCAATAGGAACTCCATAATTAGCAACTATCTCCTTGATGTATAATTTAGCTAATTTTTCAAGAGAAAATGTTTTCTTTACTGGGATAAATTGTGCCACTTTGGTCAATCTGTCTACTATGACCCATATAGCATCGTATCCTGCAGAAGTTCGAGGTAGACCCGTGACAAAATCCATACTAATTTCTTCCCATTTCCAAGTCGGGATTTTTAAAGGTTGTAGAAGACCGGCTGGTTTTTGATGGTCTACCTTTACCTGCTGACATATTGGACATTCTAAAACAAATTTTGCTATTTCTCTCTTCATGTTGGGCCACCAAAAATTCCCTTTAATGTCATGATACATCTTTGTGCTCCCTGGGTGCACGGTGTATGGTGTGGAGTGTGCCTCTTGCATAATTTCCAACTTTAAATCTGACTGGTCGGGGACACATATGCGGTTCCTCAGCCATACTGACCCATCACTTCTTATATGAAACTCCAATGGCTTTCCTTGTTCTATCCCCTTTCGGAGGTTCAAAAGAAATGGGTCGTCCATTTGTTTCATCCGGATTTTGTCTTGCAGATCAGGCTTGACTTGTAATGCCATGACAGTGCTAGTTGAATCACGTACATATACTTCTATACCCAATTTCTCCATGTCCCTCAAAATGTCTCTTTGTGTAGTAATTAGATATGCCATGTTGCAAGCAGTCTTTCTACTAAGTGCATCAGCCACAACGTTAGCTTTACCTGGATGGTAATTTATGTTGATATCATAATCCTTAAGTAACTCTAGCCACCTTCGTTGTCGCATGTTTAATTCCTTCTGGGTGAATATGTATTTCAGGCTCTTATGATCTGTATAAATTTCACAGCGTTCTCCATACAAATAATGCCTCCATATTTTTAATGCAAAGATGACAGCACCCAATTCCAAATCATGAGTCGGATAATTTTTCTCATGTGTCTTTAGCTGTCGAGAAGCATAAGCAATTACCTTATTGTTTTGCATAAGCACACAACCCAAGCCTATTTTTGAAGCATCACAGAATATAGTAAATCCAATTCCACTTATTGGCACTGCTAGAACAGGGGCCGTCACCAATCGCTGCTTTAATTCTTGGAAGTTTTCTTCACATTTTTCATCCCAAATAAATTTTGTCCCTTTTCGAGTGAGCTGTGTCAATGGTGCTGCTAGCTGTGCAAAGCCTTCGATAAATCTTCGGTAATAACCTGCTAATCCCAAGAAACTTCTTATTTCTGTAACGGTGGTTGGCCTCTTCCAATCTACTATTGCCTGAATTTTTGTTGGATCTGGTGATATTCCTTCCCCTGAAATAATGTGTCCTAGAAAAGACACCTTATTTAACCAGAAATCACATTTCTTCAGTTTTGCATATAATTTATGCTTCCTTAATGTCTGAAGAACTATTTCTAGGTGTTGAGCATGCTCTTCTTCTGTCTTTGAATAAATCAAAATATCATCAATAAAAACAACTATGAACTGATCCAAAAATGGTCTGAACACTCGGTTCATCAAATCCATGAAGGCCGCGGGGGCATTTGTTAATCCGAATGGCATAACAACATACTCATAATGCCCATATCTTGTGCGGAACGCTGTTTTTGGAATATCTCCATCCTTTGTTTTTAACTGATGATATCCTGACTGCAAATCGATCTTTGAAAATACTCGAGACCCTTGTAATTGATCGAACAAATCATCAATTCTTGGTAATGGATATCGGTTCTTAATAGTTACCTTGTTTAGCTCCCGATAATCCACACAAAGTCGCCAACTCCCGTCCTTCTTTTTCACAAACAACACCGGAGCGCCCCATGGTGACATGCTAGGTCGAATGAATTGTTTTTCTTCTAGCTCCTTAATCTGCCTCTTCAACTCCTTTAGTTCAGCAGGCGATATTCTGTACGGACTCTTTGAGATAGGAGCAGTACCCGGAGTTAAGTCTATACAGAATTCAATTTCTCGATCCGGTGGTTATCCAGGTAATTCACTCGGAAAAACATCGGGAAAATTTCTTACGACTGGTATTTCTTTGATATCCTTTTCTTTCACTTCTAAATTCATGCTAAACGAGCAGTCAAAAGTTGTATGCTTCGCTTGATAAATGATTTTACGCTGACCAGGTACCTGAATTATCACTCGTTTTCTCTGGCAGTCTATGTTCGCTTGATTCTTAGCTAGCCAATCCATGCCCAGTATAATATCAAAATCATGCATATCTAGTACTATTAAATCAACCAAAAATTCTTGCCCTTTTATTACTATAGGATATGCAACACAAATGTTCTTGGCTATTATTTCTGTCATCGGGGATTCCACATGTATCCTTTTCTTTAAAGGGATACTTTCTAATCCATGACTATCGATAAATTTTGAGGATATAAATGAATGTGTAGCACCGGTATCAAATAAAGTGAATGCATTGTGTGAGCATACTTGAAGTGTACCTGTAATCACATTGTTGTCCTCATCTGCATCATGACGGGTCAAGTGATTCACCTTTGCACGTGAATTTGTCTGCTTCCTGTTTCCAGAATAACTATTCATGCGCTGGGAGGGTCCACTTGAGTTAGTAGGGGGTGCAGGTAAGTATAATGGAGCTTTCGGTGCTGGCAAAGGCTTTGGTGCAATGGACTTTGACATATTCTGATCCGGTGAACTGTGGCACTGACTGATCATGTGTCCTTCTCTGCCGCACCTAAAACATTTCCCATGACGATACTCGCACTGGAATGCTGTGTGATTCCCATGACAAATAACACAGTTATTGCGTCTAGGCTGGGCTACTGGGCGGTTGTTCGGACGCCAATTCTGCTGCATCTTTTTCTGTATGTTCCCTTGATTTCCATGGTCAACCTTGATCCTCTTACGCTGCTGCTCCACTTCGTCTTGTTCTTCCACATATGCTTGTTCTACAGTTAATGCCTTGTTAGCAACATCTCGGAAGGACTTGAGCTCGAACACCTCCACTCGAGACTTAATTGGTTGGCGAAGTCCTTGCGCGAAACGCCGAGCTTTAGCTTCATCATTTTGGACATAAACAGAGGCATAACGAGCAAGTCTAGAAAATTCTATTTCATATTCTGCAACAGATTTCTGGTCCTGTTTTAACTGTAAAAATGATAGCTCCATTTTCCTTTGTACGCTCTCCGGAAAATACTTTCTGTAGAACTCTTCCTTAAATGATTCCCATGTGAATAGATAGCCCTCAGGATACTTCTTTTTATGCATTGTCCACCAATCAAATGCCCCACCTTGAAGCATAAACGTGGCTAATGTAACCTTCTCTTCATCAGGGCAATGCATGGCATCAAAACTTTTCTCTATTTCTGTTAGCCAGTCCTTGGCCTCAATTGGGTTTGCACTACCTTGGAAAACAGGAGGCTTAAGTCGACGAAACTCACGTAATGCGCCCTGTTTGTCTCCATCGAACGACTCCTTTCCTTTAGTTGACTGCTGCACTATATATTCCAGAATTTCAGTCTGCTTCATTTGGGTTTGTTCTTGACGTTGCAAAATATTTATAAGCAACTCATTTGGAAGTGGTTGCTCTGCTGCAGCTGCTAGTGCATTCCGGCCATCACCGGAGTGTGATGCTGAGAAATCTCCATTGTGACTAACCATCTATAATACTAGAGGAAGAAATAAATAAAGTTGTCAACATTAGAGCATGCATCATATACATATATACCAGGTCTAGCTGATTAATAAAGAGGAAAGCAGTAGTACAATCAAAATTACACATCATATCTACTAGATGTGTTGCTGCCATCCACGTTTCCCTTCAGCCACTCTACTATAGACACCCATACTACTAGAGTTGTCAACAAAAGCTAGTGCTAGCTAGTCAAAAGGCTACTACCAGAACAGTTCCTAGCAGGCTATATACAAACAGTACTACTACGACTATTTATTTAGAAGCTAGGAACAGTTGCTTCATATCTCCAAGTGCCACTGTTCGCATCCTATTCATGCGACTGTAGCTTTTCCGCCAGCCTGTAGCTTTTCCGCCAGCTTCTCACGGAGGCTTCTGTTCTCTGTCATTAGCTCCATGATTTTGCTCTCCTGCTTGTTGGTCAACTCCTCCAACTGATCATGCTCCAGCCTCAGTTTCTTACTCTTGTGTTCTTCTATTTCGAGCCAACGATCCCTGTCCTCTATCTGGAGGTTGAGGTCATGCTTGATCTCATAAACACAGTCATCATGTTCTTGCTCAAGATACTCCAACTCATGCTGCCGACAAGCCTCATGATACTGGTTTAGTTGTGTCATCTCTATGTGGTGTTGCTGCTCCTTCTGCACTAGAGTTAGTAGTACCTCCCAGTACTCATACATATGCAGGTCCACCAAAGCAAAGTTAACAGAAAAATGAAGAAACTTGAGTGCTTCCCGTGCAGCAAAGTTGCCAGCATCTTTAGCATCTTCACCATACCCATAGATGGTCTTATAAGAACTATCATCATCTGGGGTGAGCTGCAAATGTACCGCACCTTGGTACCCTTCGCCCTCAAGACGCTTCACTGTCGACACTACTGGCGGCTCCAAATGGAAATGTTCAGCTACCTCCTCTAATATGCTCACAAAGTTGAGATGGAAGATTGTATACTCATCCATCCCTGCTTTCAGCACACAGTTAGTTCAAAAATAAATACAGACTACATATCAAACATGCTAATTAAGCACAGAAAAATAAGCATTCAATTAATCATCAATTCCTACTTTTACATGCCTAGACCATCCCCTTAGTTAAACCCACATTAGTGTTTATTCTTTTTTTTCCTCTTATTCTTTTTTTTTCCTAAACCCTGGCTCTGATGCCAATAAAATTGTCACGCCCCAAGTGAGTCTTAGCCGTGACAATCGCCACATGCTTATAAATCTGATTTATAAGCATGTTAGGCTAGTAAACAAATTATTTTCTAATATGCACAAGAGCCAACTTTATTCATTACTAGCTATTACAAAGGTTATGATACATGCAACTCCTTTATTTATTCCCAACCCGTAGAGCTACTCCTACTGTTCATCATTCTCATCAGCACATCCATCATTTGCTACTTCTGCAAAATCAACAACAATAGCAAGAATGAGTATGATCTCATACTCAGCAAGCACACGGATACAAAGGAACTTCTCTCGGCAAAAGTGACAAAACACAAGGGTTAGTTGTAAAAAAAAGAGTTTGATGGCGCAGGAAGATAATGGAGATTAATTTAAAGAAAAGAAAAGAAATAACTGGCATCACATATGACCGCAAGCTTCCCAACCCGGGAGTCACAGGGTGAAAATTTCACACTTTTACGCTCTTAAGAGGGGTACTCTGACGTCGACAGCCTCGACTAGAACCACACAGGCGCTAGTAGAGCAGAGCTCTTTATTCCCCCAAGAACCGACCACTCGACTTACTAGTGTCGATCGCTCCTACGGATCCATCATCGACACGCTTCCGAACGAGTGGCGTTCTTAGCGGAGAACTCAGACAGTCCCATACCTGAACTATGACCGGTACAATACGTTTGCCGTCGTGATACCAGATTTTTATAAAATTTACTAGACAAAGATTAGCAAGAGGAAATACATGCAAGACCAAGATAAATATCTCTAGGCTTTTCACAGAACCAACCATCCATGCATGAGCCATTAATCCATGTGCTCACATGCATGTACCAATGATTTCTCCACCGTGATCATAAACCAAAAAGGTAGGGTATGCATGCTAGCTTCAAGAGATGTACAGGAATCAAATCATACGAACAGTGCACATTATAGAGCTTGAGAAGTACTACTAGATATAGAGCATGGCATGAATAGTGAGACAAACAAGGAATAGGACAGCTAGAAAGGCTAGATGGAACGCATGCTTGCCTGACTCGCTGACTCGCTGCTTCCTCCGAGCGCTCTTGCCGATCAGTGTGATTCTACTCCATGCAAAGCTAGCTAGTGAACTGGTTTGTATGTTGGGATGAGTACTACAGCGTGCTCTTGCCCATCTATTTATAGGCATGGTAGGGTAGGGAATGGAGCTGGATAAGTGTAACTCAGCAGCCTCGGTGTCTCTAGTTTTACAGCTGTTTGTACTTTTACATTACACGTGCCTAGCTGACTCCAACAGAGCATTAAATGCTATAGATAAGTGCAAACTTGAGCTGCTAAATATCTTGTACCACACCCACACGTGGCCCTCCTACTCGAAGGCTCTACAAGCATGTTCTCGTAATGCATATCCTTCCACACTAAGGAATTAAGTTGACTACTCTTACTTAGTACTAACCAATGATTGCCAATGATTGATTTTATCTAATTAAGCTTATAATTACTACTCCAACATTCTGCTAATTTTGTTAATTTACCAAAATACAAGATCTTATTTATACTAATAAACACGGGTATTACATCCTCCCCTACTTATAGAAATTTCGTCCTCGAAATTTAATTACCCATAAACTGGAGATGCGGAAAACATGCACGCAAATCATCTTCTTTTTCCCAAGTCGCCTCCTCCTCTTTATGGTTGCTCCATTGGACTTTTACAAACCGAATGGTCCTTTTTCTCATTACCCTATCTTTCACATCCAAAATCTTTATTGGGTGCTCTTCGTAGGATAGATCCGGCTGCAGCTCCGTGAGTGGTAATTCTACTGTTTTTGGTGGGAGTTCACACTTCTTTAAAGTGGATACATGGAACACGTTGTGTATCCCTGATAAATTTGGGGGTAATTCCAGACGATAAGCGACAGCTCCAACTTTATTAATGATTTGAAATGGCCCGACATATCTTGGACTCAATTTTCCACGTAGGCCAAAACGTCTCGTCCCTTTCTTTGGAGAAACTTTCAGATAGACAAAATCTCCTGCCTTAAACTCAACTTCTCTGCGCTTTTTATCCGCTTGAGTCTTTTGTCGACTTTGTGCTGCCTTTAGGTGCTCACGAATAATTTGTAATTTTTCCTCGGCCTGTTGAACTAAATCTGGGCCTAGATATTTCCTTTCTCCTATTTCTTCCCAGCAGATTGGAGAGCGACACCTCTTGCCATATAATGCTTCATAAGGAGCCATTTTAATACTTGACTGATAACTATTATTGTATGCGAATTTTACCAGAGGAAGTGATTCATCCCATTTTTCCTTGAAGTCTAATACACTTGCTCGCAACATATCCTCCAATATTTGTATAACTCGTTCTGACTGTCCATCAGATTGAGGATGATACGCCGTACTAAAATTTAACTTTGTTCCCAATGCCTTATGTAAACTTTTCCAAAATCTTGAGACAAATCTCGGATCTCGATCAGATGTAATGTCAATAGGAACTCCATAATTAGCAACTATCTCCTTGATGTATAATTTAGCTAATTTTTCAAGAGAAAATGTTTTCTTTACTGGGATAAATTGTGCCACTTTGGTCAATCTGTCTACTATGACCCATATAGCATCGTATCCTGCAGAAGTTCGAGGTAGACCCGTGACAAAATCCATACTAATTTCTTCCCATTTCCAAGTCGGGATTTTTAAAGGTTGTAGAAGACCGGCTGGTTTTTGATGGTCTACCTTTACCTGCTGACATATTGGACATTCTAAAACAAATTTTGCTATTTCTCTCTTCATGTTGGGCCACCAAAAATTCCCTTTAATGTCATGATACATCTTTGTGCTCCCTGGGTGCACGGTGTATGGTGTGGAGTGTGCCTCTTGCATAATTTCCAACTTTAAATCTGACTGGTCGGGGACACATATGCGGTTCCTCAGCCATACTGACCCATCACTTCTTATATGAAACTCCAATGGCTTTCCTTGTTCTATCCCCTTTCGGAGGTTCAAAAGAAATGGGTCGTCCATTTGTTTCATCCGGATTTTGTCTTGCAGATCAGGCTTGACTTGTAATGCCATGACAGTGCTAGTTGAATCACGTACATATACTTCTATACCCAATTTCTCCATGTCCCTCAAAATGTCTCTTTGTGTAGTAATTAGACATGCCATGTTGCAAGCAGTCTTTCTACTAAGTGCATCAGCCACAACGTTAGCTTTACCTGGATGGTAATTTATGTTGATATCATAATCCTTAAGTAACTCTAGCCACCTTCGTTGTCGCATGTTTAATTCCTTCTGGGTGAATATGTATTTCAGGCTCTTATGATCTGTATAAATTTCACAGCGTTCTCCATACAAATAATGCCTCCATATTTTTAATGCAAAGATGACAGCACCCAATTCCAAATCATGAGTCGGATAATTTTTCTCATGTGTCTTTAGCTGTCGAGAAGCATAAGCAATTACCTTATTGTTTTGCATAAGCACACAACCCAAGCCTATTTTTGAAGCATCACAGAATATAGTAAATCCAATTCCACTTATTGGCACTGCTAGAACAGGGGCCGTCACCAATCGCTGCTTTAATTCTTGGAAGTTTTCTTCACATTTTTCATCCCAAATAAATTTTGTCCCTTTTCGAGTGAGCTGTGTCAATGGTGCTGCTAGCTGTGCAAAGCCTTCGATAAATCTTCGGTAATAACCTGCTAATCCCAAGAAACTTCTTATTTCTGTAACGGTGGTTGGCCTCTTCCAATCTACTATTGCCTGAATTTTTGTTGGATCTGGTGATATTCCTTCCCCTGAAATAATGTGTCCTAGAAAAGACACCTTATTTAACCAGAAATCACATTTCTTCAGTTTTGCATATAATTTATGCTTCCTTAATGTCTGAAGAACTATTTCTAGGTGTTGAGCATGCTCTTCTTCTGTCTTTGAATAAATCAAAATATCATCAATAAAAACAACTATGAACTGATCCAAAAATGGTCTGAACACTCGGTTCATCAAATCCATGAAGGCCGCGGGGGCATTTGTTAATCCGAATGGCATAACAACATACTCATAATGCCCATATCTTGTGCGGAACGCTGTTTTTGGAATATCTCCATCCTTTGTTTTTAACTGATGATATCCTGACTGCAAATCGATCTTTGAAAATACTCGAGACCCTTGTAATTGATCGAACAAATCATCAATTCTTGGTAATGGATATCGGTTCTTAATAGTTACCTTGTTTAGCTCCCGATAATCCACACAAAGTCGCCAACTCCCGTCCTTCTTTTTCACAAACAACACCGGAGCGCCCCATGGTGACATGCTAGGTCGAATGAATTGTTTTTCTTCTAGCTCCTTAATCTGCCTCTTCAACTCCTTTAGTTCAGCAGGCGATATTCTGTACGGACTCTTTGAGATAGGAGCAGTACCCGGAGTTAAGTCTATACAGAATTCAATTTCTCGATCCGGTGGTTATCCAGGTAATTCACTCGGAAAAACATCGGGAAAATTTCTTACGACTGGTATTTCTTTGATATCCTTTTCTTTCACTTCTAAATTCATGCTAAACGAGCAGTCAAAAGTTGTATGCTTCGCTTGATAAATGATTTTACGCTGACCAGGTACCTGAATTATCACTCGTTTTCTCTGGCAGTCTATGTTCGCTTGATTCTTAGCTAGCCAATCCATGCCCAGTATAATATCAAAATCATGCATATCTAGTACTATTAAATCAACCAAAAATTCTTGCCCTTTTATTACTATAGGATATGCAACACAAATGTTCTTGGCTATTATTTCTGTCATCGGGGATTCCACATGTATCCTTTTCTTTAAAGGGATACTTTCTAATCCATGACTATCGATAAATTTTGAGGATATAAATGAATGTGTAGCACCGGTATCAAATAAAGTGAATGCATTGTGTGAGCATACTTGAAGTGTACCTGTAATCACATTGTTGTCCTCATCTGCATCATGACGGGTCAAGTGATTCACCTTTGCACGTGAATTTGTCTGCTTCCTGTTTCCAGAATAACTATTCATGCGCTGGGAGGGTCCACTTGAGTTAGTAGGGGGTGCAGGTAAGTATAATGGAGCTTTCGGTGCTGGCAAAGGCTTTGGTGCAATGGACTTTGACATATTCTGATCCGGTGAACTGTGGCACTGACTGATCATGTGTCCTTCTCTGCCGCACCTAAAACATTTCCCATGACGATACTCGCACTGGAATGCTGTGTGATTCCCATGACAAATAACACAGTTATTGCGTCTAGGCTGGGCTACTGGGCGGTTGTTCGGACGCCAATTCTGCTGCATCTTTTTCTGTATGTTCCCTTGATTTCCATGGTCAACCTTGATCCTCTTACGCTGCTGCTCCACTTCGTCTTGTTCTTCCACATATGCTTGTTCTACAGTTAATGCCTTGTTAGCAACATCTCGGAAGGACTTGAGCTCGAACACCTCCACTCGAGACTTAATTGGTTGGCGAAGTCCTTGCGCGAAACGCCGAGCTTTAGCTTCATCATTTTGGACATAAACAGAGGCATAACGAGCAAGTCTAGAAAATTCTATTTCATATTCTGCAACAGATTTCTGGTCCTGTTTTAACTGTAAAAATGATAGCTCCATTTTCCTTTGTACGCTCTCCGGAAAATACTTTCTGTAGAACTCTTCCTTAAATGATTCCCATGTGAATAGATAGCCCTCAGGATACTTCTTTTTATGCATTGTCCACCAATCAAATGCCCCACCTTGAAGCATAAACGTGGCTAATGTAACCTTCTCTTCATCAGGGCAATGCATGGCATCAAAACTTTTCTCTATTTCTGTTAGCCAGTCCTTGGCCTCAATTGGGTTTGCACTACCTTGGAAAACAGGAGGCTTAAGTCGACGAAACTCACGTAATGCGCCCTGTTTGTCTCCATCGAACGACTCCTTTCCTTTAGTTGACTGCTGCACTATATATTCCAGAATTTCAGTCTGCTTCATTTGGGTTTGTTCTTGACGTTGCAAAATATTTATAAGCAACTCATTTGGAAGTGGTTGCTCTGCTGCAGCTGCTAGTGCATTCCGGCCATCACCGGAGTGTGATGCTGAGAAATCTCCATTGTGACTAACCATCTATAATACTAGAGGAAGAAATAAATAAAGTTGTCAACATTAGAGCATGCATCATATACATATATACCAGGTCTAGCTGATTAATAAAGAGGAAAGCAGTAGTACAATCAAAATTACACATCATATCTACTAGATGTGTTGCTGCCATCCACGTTTCCCTTCAGCCACTCTACTATAGACACCCATACTACTAGAGTTGTCAACAAAAGCTAGTGCTAGCTAGTCAAAAGGCTACTACCAGAACAGTTCCTAGCAGGCTATATACAAACAGTACTACTACGACTATTTATTTAGAAGCTAGGAACAGTTGCTTCATATCTCCAAGTGCCACTGTTCGCATCCTATTCATGCGACTGTAGCTTTTCCGCCAGCCTGTAGCTTTTCCGCCAGCTTCTCACGGAGGCTTCTGTTCTCTGTCATTAGCTCCATGATTTTGCTCTCCTGCTTGTTGGTCAACTCCTCCAACTGATCATGCTCCAGCCTCAGTTTCTTACTCTTGTGTTCTTCTATTTCGAGCCAACGATCCCTGTCCTCTATCTGGAGGTTGAGGTCATGCTTGATCTCATAAACACAGTCATCATGTTCTTGCTCAAGATACTCCAACTCATGCTGCCGACAAGCCTCATGATACTGGTTTAGTTGTGTCATCTCTATGTGGTGTTGCTGCTCCTTCTGCACTAGAGTTAGTAGTACCTCCCAGTACTCATACATATGCAGGTCCACCAAAGCAAAGTTAACAGAAAAATGAAGAAACTTGAGTGCTTCCCGTGCAGCAAAGTTGCCAGCATCTTTAGCATCTTCACCATACCCATAGATGGTCTTATAAGAACTATCATCATCTGGGGTGAGCTGCAAATGTACCGCACCTTGGTACCCTTCGCCCTCAAGACGCTTCACTGTCGACACTACTGGCGGCTCCAAATGGAAATGTTCAGCTACCTCCTCTAATATGCTCACAAAGTTGAGATGGAAGATTGTATACTCATCCATCCCTGCTTTCAGCACACAGTTAGTTCAAAAATAAATACAGACTACATATCAAACATGCTAATTAAGCACAGAAAAATAAGCATTCAATTAATCATCAATTCCTACTTTTACATGCCTAGACCATCCCCTTAGTTAAACCCACATTAGTGTTTATTCTTTTTTTTCCTCTTATTCTTTTTTTTTCCTAAACCCTGGCTCTGATGCCAATAAAATTGTCACGCCCCAAGTGAGTCTTAGCCGTGACAATCGCCACATGCTTATAAATCTGATTTATAAGCATGTTAGGCTAGTAAACAAATTATTTTCTAATATGCACAAGAGCCAACTTTATTCATTACTAGCTATTACAAAGGTTATGATACATGCAACTCCTTTATTTATTCCCAACCCGTAGAGCTACTCCTACTGTTCATCATTCTCATCAGCACATCCATCATTTGCTACTTCTGCAAAATCAACAACAATAGCAAGAATGAGTATGATCTCATACTCAGCAAGCACACGGATACAAAGGAACTTCTCTCGGCAAAAGTGACAAAACACAAGGGTTAGTTGTAAAAAAAAGAGTTTGATGGCGCAGGAAGATAATGGAGATTAATTTAAAGAAAAGAAAAGAAATAACTGGCATCACATATGACCGCAAGCTTCCCAACCCGGGAGTCACAGGGTGAAAATTTCACACTTTTACGCTCTTAAGAGGGGTACTCTGACGTCGACAGCCTCGACTAGAACCACACAGGCGCTAGTAGAGCAGAGCTCTTTATTCCCCCAAGAACCGACCACTCGACTTACTAGTGTCGATCGCTCCTACGGATCCATCATCGACACGCTTCCGAACGAGTGGCGTTCTTAGCGGAGAACTCAGACAGTCCCATACCTGAACTATGACCGGTACAATACGTTTGCCGTCGTGATACCAGATTTTTATAAAATTTACTAGACAAAGATTAGCAAGAGGAAATACATGCAAGACCAAGATAAATATCTCTAGGCTTTTCACAGAACCAACCATCCATGCATGAGCCATTAATCCATGTGCTCACATGCATGTACCAATGATTTCTCCACCGTGATCATAAACCAAAAAGGTAGGGTATGCATGCTAGCTTCAAGAGATGTACAGGAATCAAATCATACGAACAGTGCACATTATAGAGCTTGAGAAGTACTACTAGATATAGAGCATGGCATGAATAGTGAGACAAACAAGGAATAGGACAGCTAGAAAGGCTAGATGGAACGCATGCTTGCCTGACTCGCTGACTCGCTGCTTCCTCCGAGCGCTCTTGCCGATCAGTGTGATTCTACTCCATGCAAAGCTAGCTAGTGAACTGGTTTGTATGTTGGGATGAGTACTACAGCGTGCTCTTGCCCATCTATTTATAGGCATGGTAGGGTAGGGAATGGAGCTGGATAAGTGTAACTCAGCAGCCTCGGTGTCTCTAGTTTTACAGCTGTTTGTACTTTTACATTACACGTGCCTAGCTGACTCCACAGAGCATTAAATGCTACAGATAAGTGCAAACTTGAGCTGCTAAATATCTTGTACCACACCCACACGTGGCCCTCCTACTCGAAGGCTCTACAAGCATGTTCTTGTAATGCATATCCTTCCACACTAAGGAATTAAGTTGACTACTCTTACTTAGTACTAACCAATGATTGCCAATGATTGATTTTATCTAATTAAGCTTATAATTACTACTCCAACATTCTGCTAATTTTGTTAATTTACCAAAATACAAGATCTTATTTATACTAATAAACACGGGTATTACAGAGACACAAACGACACATCGAGAGCAAGAAACTCCGCCTCCTTGACACTCGGAACATCCGGAAAGTTGAGCTTGGACCTCGGTCAGCGGAACCTCCAAGCAACGAGGTTGTACGCGTGGGCGGCGAGCTCCGTTGTGTCGTAGATGCCAAGCTGCGTCCGCCGCCCGTCACTCAAGAGTTTGGCGATGTAGCGGCCGGATTGCCGAAGACAAATGCCGCGGAAGCCCGTGCTAGTCGCGGGCAGCGGCACGACATCATCCTCAGAGAGTGTCGCGGCAAGCATCCAGTGCGGGCGGTTGTTGTTGAAACTGGTCGACGCGGCGCCCGATGCGGTGGCAGCCGAATGGGGTGGTGTTGTGGCCGATTCTGTCGGTGCGACAGATGGATTCGACGCGGGGCCATGCGACTATGGCCGGAATCG
>NC_057799.1:113211778-113217329 GCF_018294505.1 Triticum aestivum | reverse complement strand
CGGTGGTGGCCAGAATCGATTGTTGCGCGGGTTTGTTTTGCGGTAGTCGTGCGGCTGTTTTGCTAGAGCGGTGCTTTTGGTCCAAATGCCCTAATTTTTTTTTGTATTAGCCCTATTTTTGCATCATATGCTCTTAGAACATGTTTGGGACTCGTGAAGCAATTGTGTTCGTTCGTTCTTCATTGTGTCTTCATATCTTTGCCAAAAAAGTGGTTGTTCTTCATCACAATATCGTGTATACTGTATACCACTTCAAAGCAATCCATATAAAACACGTATATAAGTAGTAGCTTTCCTGAATGAATCACAGTACCAGCGCTGACCAGCAAATATGGATGACGTGAACGCATGCATTATAGTTAGTCGCGAGGAGGATTACGGTCACCTTGAGTAAGACAATGAGATTCCACAGTAAACATAACATTAGTACTTCATGACGCGCTTTGTCCATGTATACAAATGCAAAACTTCAACTGGGCAACAACTAAGTGACATCATTTGTTCCCCTAAAAGTATATACTACTTGCATCATTTGTTTATGGGATAAGTATATTTTTCGTCCATCAACTCTTCCAATAGTTTAGAAATCGTCCCTCAACTCCAAAATCACCAAAACATAGTCCCTCAACTTTTAAAACCGGATAAGTTTAGTCCCTCGAGCGGTTTCCGTCCGGCATGAACAGTAAATCGGTGAACAGTAAATTCGGAAAAGATAGTAAAACCAATCAAAAAATTTGTGGGATCAAATATACTCAGGTGCCCAAGATGCGCGCAAATTTTTGTGCTGTTTGGACATTCCAGGAGATTGTGAGAACGAAAAAAATAGTAAATATGTACGTTGGTGAACAGTAAATTCAAAAAAAAATAGCAAACAAATTCAAAAAAATATGAATTTTTTTGGCATCCAAGATTCTTGGGTGCGCAGGCTGCGTGCAATTTTTTGTGATCAAATGGCATCCGAGGAGCTCTAGCAAAAAAAAAACAGTTCACTTTTTCAAAGTTTATTTCCGAGTCAATTTCTGTTTTTTTTCCACGAGCTCCTAAATGTCCAAACACCATGAAAAATTGCACACACCTTGAGCACCTGAGCATCATTGAAGCCAAAAAAAAAATCATATTTTTCAAATTTTGTTTGCTATTTTTTCAAATTAACTGTTCATCAACGTACATTTTTTCTTTTTTCTCTGTCACGAGCTTCTGGATTTTCCAAACTGCACAAAAATTTGCACACACTTTGCCCAACCGAGTATCTTGAATGCCGTAAATCTCAGATTTTTGTGATTTTTTTGCTATTTTTTTCGAATTACTATTCACAAAGTTACTGTTCACGTTGAACCAAAACCACCTTCGGCATTATGAGGGACGAAAATTATCCGGTTTAAATAGTTGAGGGACTGAGTTTTGGTGGTTTTGGAATTAAGGGACGATTTCTATACTTTGGAGAGAGTTCGAGGACGAAAAATATACTTATCCCTTTGTTTATCAATGCACGCGCTCCTCCAGAGACACGGCTGAAATATGAAATGCGAAGTGGATTAGGATAGCAGGTGTTCTCTGCCTGCAAGTTAAACCAATGCACGGCTCAAACATTATCTCATGCTGCCCATGTGATTGGTCAGTCTCCTCAGCCTACAAGTTAAGCCAATCCGGCTGAAATCATGCTTGTCCGGGTCGTTGCACCGAGGTTTCTTGTTGGCAAAGCACACGACTATGAGTTCGTTAGCTTCGTCTAATCGAATCTGTGTTAGACTCAAAGGAGTATTGGACTGAAAGATAGTCGGGAAACAAGGCAAATAATGTGATCAACACTCGCTCCAGCAAAACAGGAACACCCTTAGTTTATTTTCCAACCGTGGCACAATACTATCACATAACTGTACAATATTACTGTACATCGCTGTACCAAGAAAAAGAACTGAATGGAAAACATCCACCAAACGAGCAAGATTCAACACAGTAGAGCGAGCCGGCGGCCAGCTGCTAGTTAACCTGAAGCGCCTTTTTGCGGCGGCGGCGCTCGTCGGAGAGCTGCTTTGCGAACCTGGCGAGCTGCTCCGCGTTGGTGCCCTGGCCAGGCATCTCCACGTTGCGGCCGGTCTCCAGGTCCACCCGGGACACGTTCTTCCTGAGGAGCTCGTGCCCGATCTGCACCAGCCTGTCCATGTTCTCCTTCGAGCAGTCGTCGATGGAGCCCGCACTCCCGCTCAGCTGATCGTACTGGATGCGCAGGTAGCGGTGGGAGGAGCGCAGGGCGCCGAAGAGGACGGAGAGGTGGATGTCCACCATGTCGGCGCTGGCGGCGTTGAACATGTCGACGATGGGGGCGGTGCCGTCCTTGACGATCCAGTTCAGGATTCCCCACTTGGCGGCGTCCTTGGCGCTGTAGCTCTCTTTCGGGTTCAGCCCGCAGCCGATGGAGACGACCATGAACTTGCCGTAGTCCACCGGGTTCTCCACGAAGAACTCACCGTCCCCCACGATGATGTCCTGGGACACTTGGCTCATCGCGCATAGCGTCTGCAACGCAGGAAAGATACATGCATGCATGCGGTACGTGAGATTTAGGGGTGACGTGTTGTTGTGTGTCGTGGCCGGCGGTTAGTCGCTAACTAGCTTACAGGGTTGTTGGCGGCGAGGCCGCCGTCGACGAGGTTGAAGGCCCTCGGCTCGCCTTTGTCGTCCTTGGTCTCGAAGTAGTGTGCCGGGAAGAACGTCGGTGCGGCGGAGGTGCTGATCGCGATGTCCGACAGGAGTGCGTTTTTCGCAGGCGAGTGCTTCAACTGATCATTGTTACAGGTTCATGCATGCATGCATGGAGTTAATTAGAAACCATACGTTATTTTTGCAAGAGAAAAAGGATGTCACTAACTTCTTTCCTGATAAAATTACGTAGATGGTAAATCCCGAACGTTTGTGATTTAACCATGGCAAATCAAACATTTTCAATGGCAATTTTAGTGATCCGAGATTGCCATGTTTGCCAACTAAACTTGCCATCCTGACGTCACTAAAATTGCCACCGAAAACGTTCAATTTGCCATGGTCAAATGTCAAATCCCGAACGTTGGAAGCAGTTGGTCAGTACTAATCCTTAGATGATACTAGTTGTTCAATTTTTTGAGGGATAATACTAGTTGTTCATTAGTAGCCAACAAACAATCTTTAGTTCTCCGTAAGTAGAAGCTAAAGAGACAAAATCTTGAAAGGGTCTAAATGCATCCTACGAGAACAACAATAAGCTGGCCATGGCCGAAATTCAATAGGTTCGACTGACGACTGCTCACATTTTTGAGCATTTTTTAATTCGGTGGCACATTTTTCGACTTGTAGCTAATTTCATGTGCATATATAGAACAATCAGATGTGCGATCTATATACCTGAAAGCTTGAGAAAATCGTGGGTTGCAGGTATGCGATATCGAAGGTCGGGATGACCACATTGGTCAGCGTCCCATCCAGCTTCGTCTCGCCGAGGTACCGACGAAGCAGCGCATGGAGGTACTTGCCGTTGTATTTGGGCCCGCGCACCATCCTCAGAGCTGTGCCAATCTTGCCGAAGAATGAGTTCCTGCAACTTGGCATTGGAATTGCACTTTGATAGGGTGAAATGATGTTGTAGTACTCTAAAAACATGGTAGAACAGTAAACAAAGCTAGTCTTATGATGATATGGACATCCAATGTTTCAGTTACTTCTGTGGGAAGATCTTCGGTGACTCATCGATGTAGAACTGAGCCAGCTCCTTGGCATCGAACAAGGGCCGCCCGTTCTTATCTGGCGCCGTGAGCATCACCGTCAAGAGGCCGCCGGTGCTCGTGCCGGCGACGACGTCAAAGTAGTCTGCGATCCTAGCTTCTGGCCCATCCAGTTTCTACATGGATAGTGCAGGAGTTCACATAACACAGTAACATCTAGTGTTCTTCTGGAAACAGTAGACAAACATACTTGATGACAAAGTAGATGAGCTTGTAGGCATATATCTTACCTTGAATTCCTCTCCAAGGAAGGCAAGGATGGTAGCTGGAATGATCCCTCTGACGCCGCCGCCATCGATGCTCAGAACGGTGATCAGCTTGTCCTTGTCGGCGGAGTTCTGGCGTGCTCCTTCTTCCGAAGAACTACCACTTGCCATTTAGAGTCCGATAGACGAGCCAAGCCCCAAGCTACGAATTAAAAGTGAAGGGCAGGATGTGGCAAAGCATACTGAAGGAAGAAACTTGTTATATAGACATGTCTGGAAACAACTGAATTAAGAAGCAACAGGATTGGCTCAAAAGCAGGGGTTATTGTTAACTACAAAATCAGACAAAGGAACAAAAACCAACTAACTATAATATTACAATAGTATTACCTCTGGAGTTAAATAATTGTTCAATATATAGTCGTTTGAGAATGCATACAGTCGAGCTTTTAAATTTTTTTACGACTGATATACACAAAAGTGTTCTGTTTTGCTGATATATGTTACGAAATGTGTAATTCTTTTAAAAAAAAGGTGCAAACATCCGAGATCACATCTATCCTGAACGTACGATGAGTAAAACAAAATGGAAGTTCCTTTCAACCCCTTGTAGCTGGACAAGAAACCAGTGCTGGGTCAACTCCAACATCTGTATATTATCATCTCATTGATGTGCGGATCACGTTTAGAGTAATATACGAGCCCTGCATATAATATCCCCAACTAGAAATTGGGGAAATGCCTAAAAGATGGAGAGGTGTCTAGCGTAGTCAGGAAACGATGTGTGCAGAGGTCGAACATAATGGATCAGATGACTAAAATAAGACTAATAAATTGTTTCAGTTTTTACTCCTTGGCTAAGATCAAACCGGATCTGGAAATGTAACATTGCAGGTATTTGACATTGTTACTTAGAATTATTTTCTTTTGAGCTTATAATACTGTCCATTTTTTAATAACATGGATCATACCTGGAACTGATGCAAGGACACAAGCAACGAATGGCTTCGTTCATGACCTTTGCGTGCACTTGAAAGGTAACACTTGCAACATCGAGATGGATAGCACATGACATATCAAGTTTTCCTACTGTTGAAAAGCAAAAGGCATGTTTATGATCAGGTAAACCCAAAGAATATCTTAGGTATTTGATATTCGTGTTCATCCTAAGAAGTTCAGAAATGTATCAATCTTCCCGCACAAAAGGATAATGATGTACTATTAATCTTCTTAATAACCACACCTCAAAAGCTAATACAAATTAAGTTCACCGGCGGACGGCAATTTCGAAAATCACAAGCTGGCCCAAAACATGGTTTAGAATAGGGTTCAGAAGTAGTTCATTCCAGCTAATAATATGAAAACATACACACACTAATTAACGTTATCTCTTTGTTGATTAACATTTTCTCCGTCAGCCTGTCAAGACTGGAGTACGGCCATTCCAAAGGATGTATAAGGTATTATGAGTTGTGATTTGTGATAATGACCAAACACAATAAGTTGTATGTGCTGTTCATTGACTTCTGTGAGATCGTTGTTCACAAAGAAATGGATTTAAGATTTTCGACCTGGCTGTTGAGTACAACA
>NC_057799.1:113204567-113211347 GCF_018294505.1 Triticum aestivum | reverse complement strand
AAATTTAAGTTAATTTGGCGGTAGCCAGTTTTATAGATCAACGAGCTTCACATCTAGAGGAACAACAAATGTTTGATTTACTTCTCTTTGTTTCTAGCATGGATTATGATGAGAATATTCATTGTATTGTTGAGTAATACTCCCTCCGTTCCATAGTGTAGTGTCTATAGATTTTTCTAAAAATCAAACAATACAAACTTTGACCATCTTTATAGAGAAAAATAGGTACATCCAGAATACCAAATGCACATCATTGGATACATCATGCATTATATTTTCATAATGTACATGTTTGATAGTGTAAATGTAGACTGTTTTCTCTATAAATTTGGTCAAAGCTGGCAAACTTTGACTTCCAAAAAAAATCTATAGGCACTACATTAATGGAGGGAGAAATAAAGTGTCACGACACAAGTTCCAGAGGCAGCACTTAAGGTGAAAAAGAAGAGTCTAAAAGGCGGATCGACAGACAACAAGACATAAGGCAGGCCCATCTTCGCTCAAGGAACAAGGCCCAGGAAAGAAACCAGACAACAGCTGCCAGCTGACAAGAGATAAGGGAGGGCGTCAACATTATTTTCTATGCACATTTTTTAAATGCCTGATTAACATTTTTTAATACATGATCAACATATTTTGATAAATTTTTAATATTTTTAAATGCTTGATTAACATTTTTCGAATGCAAAATTAATATTTTTTAATGCATGGTCAACATTTTTACTATACACATTTAAGATTTTTCCAAATTTTTATGAATATTTTTTCAAATGGAAGATTAACTATTTAATACAGGGTCAACATTTTTTCTATATACATTTAAAAAAATCAAATACAAGTTTAACATTTTTTGAATAGAATACAAGACTAAAAATTTCTAATACATGGTTAACATTTTTTATATACACATTTAACATTTTTTAATGAAAGATTAACATTTTTCTAATACATGTTCAACACTTTTTCAATACACATTTAGCATTTTTCAAGTGCTTGATTAAATTTTCGAATACTTGTTCAACATTTCTTCAAATGCTTGATTAATTCTTTTAAATACATGATCAACTTTTTTCATACACATTGTGTATTTTTTGTATACATGAGAAACATTTTCTCTATACCGATTTAACATTTTCAAACGCTTGCTTGACAATTTTTTCAGATGCTTTTATGGACAGAGTTTTTTATATTATATATTTTCAGAATATTTGAAAGTATAAATGAAAGTAAAAAAGAAAAGAAAAAAGACAAAAACAAAACAAAACAACGAGGCCGTGGCCTCCCGCGCGCCTGGCCTGGCCTATTTAGGGAGACTCCTTTTCGCGGGAGCACGCTAGCGGTCCATTCTGGTTATTTTGCCATCGGTTTTGGGAACATTCCCTGATTTTTTTTTTCAAAATATTTATGTTTATCTTCCTTTTATCTTTTTTTTGGGTTTTCCACTTTCTTTTCTGTTTTTCCTGCTTTTCGTTTTTCATGTTTGTTCGCCCTTTTATTTGTTTATGCGGACATATTTTAAATTCCTGAATATTTGTTGAAATCATGATTTTTTTTGAAATAATGAAAAATATCTTGAACTCGTGTACATTTTTTTTCAAAATGTGTGAATATTTTTGAAAAAAATAATATTTTATAAATTCGCAACTTTTTTCTTGACATTATGAACATTATTTTAACTCCTGAAAATTTCTTTGTATCAGTGAACTTTTTTTGAATTGAAGAACATTTGTTTGAAATTTGGAAACAATTTTTGAACTTCATGAATATCTGTTTACTATTTATAATAAGCTACTTGTTTTTTAATAGATGGCCATTTTTGTATTTTTTTTCCTTTCTAAGAATATTTTCAAAACTCGTGAACATTTTCTGAATTTGTGAACATTTTTCTACAATTCATGAACATTTTTTATTACACAAACTTATTTTCAAAATCATCTTTTTTTATTCCCAAACATTTATCAAAATCATGATTTTTTAATCTGCTAATATGTTTATGATTTCCTGAATATTTTTCAAAATAATAGATATTTTTATGAATCCACAAACATTTTATGATTTCTCAGATTTTTTTTTCAATTTTGCATTATGTTTTAAATTTCCTAACATATAAAGGACGTAATGCCTATACAAGATTGGGCCATGAATATCACAGTCATAATCGATACTACCTAAAAGAAACGGAGTGTTCCGTTTCCCCTCTTACGTTCCCCCATCTTCGTCCAGCCCTCTCGTACAACCCCCTCTCCCCTCCAACGATTTTTCTCCCATCATACGTTCGTCTTACCTCTCGTCCACCGCGTGGAAACCAAGCAGCCTTTCCTTGATTCGTGGAAAAAAAGAGTCGCATAATTACAGGGTTCTGGGATTAAAAGGGAACCATATCAGAAAGACAATGGCAGCGAAGGAAGGGTATTAATTAACGCTCACTAATTACTGCGTGTATAACGGTATAGGATTTCTCGAAAAAAAATCTGATACGACCCGGGTCATACGTTCCACCAGATGAAATCTTGTCCCGTGGCTGATCTCAAAGCAATCCTACCAAATCCAAATCAATAAAATCCCATTCTCCCGGAAAACCGACTTCTTCGGCCGCGACGACACAACAGGAATTCGATCGATTAGAAAAACAAGGGCAGCACGTCAAAGGGCCAAGGAGAATACACGGCGGTCGCCGGAGCCCTCTCTGCCTACAGATCCACCAATTAATCTCTCCACCTGAACCATCTCTTAATTGATTTCATATCCCTCCTAGGAATTGCCATGGAATTACCTATTTGCTCACGAGGCAGAGGAGGATCTCCTGCTAGAGCTTGGCACCACGGAGGCGTTGTGAGGAGACGCCAAGGTGCCGGTGGTGTGTCCATTGTCGGTGTCAAATCTGGCGGATCTCGGGTAGGGGGTCCCGAACTGTGCGTCTAAGGTCGATGGTAACAGGAGACGGGGAACATGATGTTTACCCAGGTTCGGGCCCTCTCTATGGAGGTAATACCCTACTTCCTGCTTGATTGATCTTGATGAATATGAGTATTACAAGAGTAGATCTACCAAGAGATCGTAATGGCTAAAACCCTAAGAGTCTAGCCTGTATGACTATGATTGTGTCTATGGACTAAACCCTCCGGTTTATATAGACACCGGAGGGGACTAGGGTTGTACAAAGTCGGTTACAGAGAAAGGAATCTTCATATCCGAACGCCAAGCTTGCCTTCCACGCCAAGGTGAGTCCCATCCGGACACGGGTGAGAGTCTTCGGTCTTGCATCTTCACAGCCCATCAGTCCGGCCCATGTCCAACAAGCCAGACGCCCGAGGACCCCTTAATCCAGGACTCCCTCAGTAGCCCCTGAACCAGGCTTCAATGACGAGGTGTCCGGCGCGCATATTGTCTTCGGCATTGCAAGGCGGGTTCCTCCTCCGATTACTCCAGAGTATTTTCCGAACACAGAAAACGTGTCCGGCTCTGCAAAACAAGTACCACACACAACCGCAGAGAGTATAATATTTCACGAGTCCAATCTACTGACAACTTTTTGTAACGTGAGGCCACGTCATCACCCGGTCATTATTTCGAACCCTTTTTTGGCGTGTCGCTCCATATTTTGAGGTGCGGTTTCATTGGCACGTCTTGTCGAAACAGAGATCATGTCCCCTTATTACGGGATTCTCATTAATACGGGCGTGGGTAATCCAACCATGATGTTTGCACGGCCCTTGGGAATAGGCGAGCTTTGAGGCGAGTGGGGAGGCGTTCGATATTCACTGCCTTTATAAGAAGATATGGATCCCTTTCTTTCACCCACGCTTCTCTCTCTGCCTTCCCATTCTTGAGCTCCAGTGCCCAAGTCCTCATCTTTTCTGCCTCAAGAAAGCACTCGACCATGTCCGGATCTGGAGCGCCAGGCAATTGGATGGACTCCTCCGTCAAGGAGAAGGACATCACCAAGCTTCGGGAGGCCGGGTACCTGGCAAAAGAAATCGCCCACCGGCTTCCGGCCAAGGGGCAAATCATCCCCACCCCGAAGCCGAATGAGAGGGTGGTGTTCATCCCCCACTTCGTCCGCGGGTTAGGGTTTCCTCTCCACCCTTTCGTCCGCGGACTTAAGTTCTATTACAGGCTAGATTTCCACGATCTAGCCCCAAACTCTTTCCTCAACATCTCGGCATTCATTGTCGTGTGCGAGGCCTTCCTCCGCATTCCACCCCACTTCGGACTGTGGCTCAAGATCTTCAACGTGAAGCCGAAGGTGGTGGATGGCTAGCACGCAGAGTGCGGAGGTGCCATGGTGAGCAAGATGCCCAATGTCACATGGCCCAAAGGTACCTTTGTGGAGACTGTCAAAGAGTGGCAGAAACTGTGGTTCTATATCACAGAGCCCCGCGACGCTACCTGGGCCACGGCTCCCGAATTCAAGTCTGGAGCCCCAATGCAGCTCACCTCCTGGCTGGAGAAAGGCCTGAATTGGTCTTCGTCGGACGAGCTAACGGCGCTGCAAATGCGCATCCAGAGCATGGTGGACAAGAACATCAAGCTCGTCAACGTGATCCAGGTGATGCTTGTTCGCCGGATCCTTCCATGCCAGAGCCGGACTTGCCACTTATGGGAGTTCAATCCGGCCGAGCACCAGATCTTGCAACAATTCTTCGGAACTACGCGCGAAGATATCTGGAAGGTGCTCTTTAAGGGCAACGAGAGGCCGCCGGAGACGACCGAGGACCGTGGGCATGCCTTGGCCCATCCCGCCAGTGCGGTAAGTCTTCCGCACTTCAAGGTGTATCCTTTACTTGCTTTTTCAGGGAAGATACCTGAACTTCACTATATATTTTTCCAGGGCTGGACAAAGAAGATAGAGCGGATTCGGTGTCCGGCTCCGCTGCCCGAAGAACCAGCCATCCCTCTTCTGACGAAGATGCTGGTCCCGACGCCTTACAAGGCGCCGGAGAAGAAGGCCAAGGGGGCCAGAAGTGGCCTCCGCCGCAAGGGTGCTTCGGACGTGACGTCCGAAGACAACGAGACTCACTCCTCTGCCGCCAAAGACAACGATGAGGAGGAGGAAGAAAGCATATCCCCTCCCGAGGGGGGAAGGAAGAAGAGGGCGGCCTCCCCAAATCTGGAGGCAGAGGCGTCCAAGAGGGGGAAGGGTTCCTTCGCGGATAACTCTGCGTGGGACGTCGAAAGCAGCCCAGAGCCGCGTCCCCGAAACAAGCCCCTGGCCGAATCGTGAGTACTAAAAATCCCAGACGCATTCATATATCCAGCCTCTCCGCTTCATAGTCCTAACATGTTAAACTATGCAATTGCAGTCCGACCCACGACAGCTCCCCGCGATCCTCATCAGGAGGTTCGCTAGATTCAAAGGCGATAGCCAGCGAGTCACCGCCGGCCGCTTACTCTCCCAAGGCCAAGGGTGACGCTGAGGTGCTGTCCCGAAGGACCTTCCCAGGCCAGGGAGAGGTTCAGGAGGTCATCAGGGTGGCGCCAAAGGGTAAAACCTCGGTCGCCGGACACATGGGGGAGCAAATCCCCATGGAGACTGGCGATGGGGGCCATATTCAGTTCGCCCCCCAGCCGAATACGGTCCCGGAGACCTATACGGCTCCGGAATCCGGCGAGCAACCTCCTTCGAAAGAAGGAGGTGTGCCTATTCCGCCGATGACCTCTGTCCACCCAAAGGCACCGGATAATCTGCTGGAAGCACTACGAGGCGCTTCCATTGTGGAGGAACATCGTATCCTTATGGGTACGGTGGTTGAGAGGGTTCAGTCCGTCAAGAGCGGACTGACCGAAGCCTGCACCAGCCTGCTAACAGGCTTTGAGGTAAGCGATGCAAAAGAGAAAGCCATAGTATAGACAGTAGCCCCTGAGACACTGTCCGGTGTTCGAAAAGAAAAGCCGGACAGAGGATCAAGTAATTTTCGCAGGAAACTAACTAAATATGTCTTATGTGAATAAGCAAACGTCGTTGCTGGCCGCAACCTCTCATGCTGCTGAGGTCTCCAGACTGAAGCAGAGTCTGAAGCGGGCCGAAGAAGAGCTCGGCCTTGTAAAAAGGCAGCTGGAGGACAAGCAAGGTATGTGGTGACTTGCTGTATATTCGGAAAGAATAAATGATGTCTGATGACCATAGTGCTATGATATTTGTAGGACGGGCTACTGAGGTTCAAATGTAACATCCCAAATTTTCAATTTGGTATGTTATACATAGATCATCATTGCATATCATATTTTATTGCATTTTGACAAATCCTCGATAAATCCTAAGCAACTCAAGGACCCTCGGAGAGAGTTGGGGATTTTCTCGAATTTTCGTATTTGATTTTCATCAAATTATAAAACGAGGATTTTGGTTTTAATTATTTTTCTCTCCGGGAAAATATTTCATTTAAAAATAAACGAGAGGAGAAAATATGACTTCTCCAAAACAATTGAAATACTGGAGGAAAAGTGTTAAAATCATTTATTGGAATTTATTCGGATTTTATTTGCAATTTTATTGCATTATAAAAATATTGCATGTTTTCAAAAATTTATTTTGTGTCAAAAAAATGTTCACCCTATTCTAGATTTTCTAACTAGACGGGGAAATTTTGCTTTATCTTTTTTGGACTTTTATTTATTTTTTTACGAATTTTTCCGCGGAACGTATTAAAAAAAAATTCACCGCGCCCGACTGGGCCGAGCCCAGCCGAGCCAGGCCGCCGGCCCGCCCGCCGTCTCCTTCCCCGCGACGACGCCCGCCGCCGCCCGGTGTCCATGGCGAGCACGGGAACCCCGGTGCCC
>NC_057799.1:113196072-113204124 GCF_018294505.1 Triticum aestivum | reverse complement strand
GCCGGAGCCGCCCCTCGCCGCCCGACCCCCGCCGCCCTCGCCGCCCCTCGCCGGAGCACGGGAGCCCCGCCGGAGCTCTGTCCCGACGAGGTAGACCTCGCCTCGTTTTGCCGGTTTTGTTTTAAAAAAACCGTTCGTTTTTAAAAAAACCCTAGATCGGCTTTTTTTCGGTTTTGTTATTTTGTGAACGTTCACCGAACCGTTCGTTTTAACGAACGCGTTCGTCGGTTTTTCTCTATTAACGAACGTCCGTTCTTTAACCGTCCGTCCATTTTTTCTTTTTCGTCGGATTTTCCGCGATTTTCTCAGATTTCGATTTCTGATCAAATCTTCGATTCTGTTTAACTTTTCGCTCGTTTATCAGAATCAGGCGATTCAAGCGCCTAGAGTTTCGTCTCGAAATTCTCTTTCCGTTTAACCTACTCAAACAAGTTTTTGCTACTGTAAAATTTGACCTAGATCCAGATTAGTAAACGAAGCTTGTTTCTTTCGCCGTTTGGTTTTCGTTGCTTCGTTCGAGTTGATTCTTTTTGCAAACCGGAGTTCTTAAGTTGAACTTTCTGGTTGGATCTTTCATTCGAGTTTTACCTGTGCATTAGTTGTGTACTGATTGTTTGCTTGTTTGTTTGCGATAGAGTACCCGGAGTGTGCCGCTTGTTACTTCGAATCGCTAGGTTTTGCGGATCATCAGCAAGGCAAGTAACACTTTGATCATACCTTCCATACCCAGTTTTATTGCATTAGATCTATTTCCTCAAACACTTGCATGGTTAGGATCTAATTAAATTGTGGGTTTTGGGAAGTAGTTGAGGTAGTACCTATTACCTGTTCTTTTATCAAACCCTTGGGAGTTACTTCTACGTTGCTATTATATTGCCATGCTATGCTCGTAGACGTGGATTGGGTTTGAGAGATATTCATGACAGATGTGAGATTGTTATTAATGGTTTACCTAAGGTGGCAACTAAAACTCACATCTGGGTGGATTGAGGCACCTGGAGAATCCAGTGTTGTCTGTTTGTATAAGGACCGCCACCCAGGCTCAAAGGGATCATAAGATTATTCATGCTGGAAACTTCCGTCAGCCGCAAGCTATTATGGGCTCTAGCATAGTTGAGTAAGTTGTGGGAAACCTTTCCATGATGGGCTAGCAGATGTAGGGGATTGTAGGTGTACCGGCCTATCTATCGGTTAAGGGGACCTCTTCGGAAAGACTGTGTCTCGATCATCCGTTTCTCAAACATCATGCAGTGCGAGAATCAAGCGGAGGCGATCGAGTCTTGTGGGGAAAAGTGCACAAACCTATGTAGAGTGTACAAACTAATCATGGTTAGCCGTGTCCCCGGTTATGGACAACTTGAGTATCTAGTACCTGGATTATCATTTGAATCTCATCACCATGTTACTTTAATTAATTTTGTTGGGTTAATGATGACTTCTTAATTGGGATTGAGATGCTGTCAACCATCTCAATGTTTCACAACCACCATGATAGTTAAATAAAATTTATTCCTTTGAAGTAGGGAAAAATTGGCTTTTCGCATAAAACTTAACATAGAGCTTTCCACCAGCCATATATGCATGTAGTATATCATTATTATTGTTCATTACTCTCTATGTGCTACTTTGCCAGCATATTCTATGTGCTGACCCGTTTTCGGGCTGCAACGTTTCATGTTGCAGACTTTTCAAACGACGAGTAAGGTGCCTTAGGTCGTGGTCTTATACTCAGTGATGCCGCTGGAGTTGATGGACTCACTTATCTTCCAAGTCTTCCGCTGTTATCGTTTTTAGATGGCCTTAAGCCATATTTATCATACTTAATCTCTTTGGAGATATTCGATGTAATAAGTGTGTGATTGCTACTCTGTTATAAATCCTCCATTTGTACTGTGCGTGTCAGCATTACTGATCCAGGGATGACACTGGTGCACAGCAGCACAGACCATTTGAGGTCTGGTCGCTACAAAGGTGGTATCAGAGCACACGCTGACTGTAGGACACGACCACTAAGCTTAAGCCCTAGAACACTTCTCTCTTCTCATTTCTGACCCCTCTCCACTTTCTACTCTTTTAGGAATGGCGGATGCAAGGAGCAAGTTCATGCAACCAGATGAAGACACGCCTTTTGGTCGACACTTGAAGGAAGTCACTAAGTATTTGAACATAGGAATACCAAGCATCACCGGAACCTACAACACCACATTACCCGAAGAGGAGAGCTGGAAGATTCAAGTTCACATTCCAGGAAGGACATTTGTGCCAGTTACTGAACCCATAAGATTGGTTTTCGAAGCACCAACCTGGAGTTTAGGGAAGAGCATGGCCGCTCACATCGCTATGGGACGCATTGGAGAAGTCCACCACCAGGAGCTTAAGGATACAATTTATCAGATTTGTGGACGCCGAGACGCGCAATGGGAGATGATCAGAACCAAGAAGGATGGATCAATTGCAGCTTTCATCCAGGAGCAGAACCAACATATTCGTCGCCAGGAGAACCAGATGTGCACCGACAAGGAAGAACTGAAGAAGGCATTAACCAGGATCAAGGAGCTGGAGGAAGAACTCAAGGCTACACGTGAGGATTATATGGAAGAAATCATCGCACTAGTAGGGAAGAATGACGACCTGGAGAAGAAGATTGGAGTATTCATGGGAAATCCAGTGCCAAAAGCAGAAGTTGACGAATGCACTTGTCCGGATAACTACATCATCATCGACGACACCGACTCGGAACCAAGTGAAGATGACTTTGTTGATGAAGCTGGAGCAGACATCATGGAGTCTTCAACTGATCAGAGTTTCTAGTAGACCACCATATCAGTAGTAGTTTTCCCCCATTTAATAGTATAGTTCAAGCACTTTGTAACGCTAGTTAGATCGATTGTTATGCCTTGTTTGAATTGATTGAGTGATATTGATTGTATTTGTCTCATGAGCATATGGGTAGTGTTTTCTCTCTAGACCTCATTCTACTCTTAACTCTCATCTTTTCTAACCTATCAGATGCCTCCGAGACGCGACACCGGATTTGTTTTCCCACCAGAGATCACCCAGTTGATTCAGCAACAGAATGCCCTGATGCAAGTGTTAGTGCAGAACCAAGGCAACAACAACAACAACCCACCGCCACCACCACCTGTTGATCACTTAGCCCGTTTCTAAGGCTAAACCCGCCGGTGTTTTCCAGTAGCACCGAGCCGATTGTTGCAGATGATTGGCTCCGCAAAGTTGGAAGGGAGTTGACCACTGCAGGATGCACAGATGCGGAAAGAGTGCGTTTTGCCGCACATCAGCTTGATGGACCCGCAGCATCATGGTGGGAGAATTATACAGCCACGCACCCTATTGACACTGTCACATGGGATCAGTTTCAGCAAGCTTTCCGTACAGCTCATGTTTCAGCAGGAGCTATGGCTATGAAGAAGCGTGAGTTTCGCAACCTACGCCAAGGAGGACGCATCGTAGGCCAGTATGTGGAGGAATTCAGTAAGTTAGCGCGTTATGCACCAGATGACGTTGCTACAGATGCTGCCAAGCAGGAGAAATTTTTGGAAGGACTGAATGATGAACTGAGTATGCAGTTGATGGTAGCAACCTTCAACAACTACCAGGAGCTGGTAGATAGAGCTCTCATGATTGAAGGGAAGCAACAGCAGATTGAAAACCGTAAGAGGAAGTATGGACAAGGGAAGTATAATTCTGGAGCTCAGCAGAAGCCACGTTTTACCCCGAAATCGGGAGGACAGTTTCAGCATACACATGGAGGAGGTAGTTCGCACAATCATAATGGCTCCAAGAATGGTAATGGGAATGGAGGAAGCAACGGACAGAACCGTACCAACCCATCTACCCCAGCCAAGAGGGACCTAAGTCATGTTACTTGTTTCAAGTGCCAGAAGACTGGACACTATGCAACTGATTGTCCTGAAGCCCAAAATGGAAATGGCAATGGAAGCTCTGGGAAGAAGCCGAACCCGTTCAACAAGGGACATGTGAACCACGTGAGCGTGGAGGAGGTTGAAGCTCAGCCTGATGCAGTAATAGGTAAGTTTTTGGTTAAGTCATTTACTGCAACCGTTCTTTTCGATACTGGTGCATCGCATTCATACATATCAAGGGGATTTGTGAATAAGTTTAAGCTGTCCACCCAAGTGCTCAAAACCCCTATGTTAGTAACCTCGCCAGGAGCAGAGTATATGGCCAGCCAAGGATGTTTTCAGATACCATTGGCCATTGGAAGGCATGTTTTCCCCTCAGACCTCATAGTTTTGGAGTCGCAAGGTTTGGATGTGATTTTGGGAATGGATTGGCTATCGTTGTATGGAGGAAACATCGAATGTGCCAGCAAGACGATTTTGCTTACCACCCCAGAAGGAAAAAGGATCAAGTATGTATCCCGGCATATGCCGAAGAGGACTCAAGTAAATTCATTATCAGGAGTTGTACAGGAGGAAGTACCAGTGGTGAAGGATTATCCGGATGTATTTCCAGAAGAGTTGCCAGGCATGCCACCAGATAGAGACATTGAGTTCTTGATTGAACTTTTGCCAGGCACAGGGCCAATATCTAAGAGACCGTACAGGATGCCCGCAAAAGATTTGGAGGAAATTAAGAAGCAGATCAAGGAGTTACTGGATAAAGGCTATATTCGCCCAAGTTCGTCACCTTGGGGATCACCAGTACTTCTAGTGGAAAAGAAAGATGGATCGCTGAGGATGGTTGTTGATTACCGTGGATTGAATGAAGTGACCATCAAAAACAAGTACCCACTGCCGATGATCAATGATTTGTTTGACCGCCTACAAGGAGCTAAAGTATTTTCCAAGATCGATCTACGATCGGGATACCATCAGTTAAAGATTCGAGAGCAGGATATACCTAAGACGGCTTTTACCACCAGATATGGATTGTATGAGTATACCGTTATGTCATTTGGTCTGACTAACGCACCTGCCTATTTCATGAACCTGATGAACAAAGTGTTTATGGAGTTTTTGGATAAGTTCGTCGTGGTGTTCATTGATGATATTTTAGTCTTTTCCAAGAATGAGGAAGAGCATGAGGAGCATTTACGATTGGTACTTGAGAAGCTCAGAGAACATCAATTATACGCCAAGTTCAGCAAGTGTGAATTTTGGCTGAAGGAAGTTGGATTCCTTGGACATGTTATTTCTGGAGAAGGAGTAGCAGTAGACCCTGCCAAGGTTGATACAGTGACAAGCTGGGAAGCACCCACGACAGTTGGAGAAATCCGGAGTTTTCTTGGACTTGCAGGATACTACCAGAGATTCATCGAGAATTTCTCGAAGATTGCTAAGCCCATGACTGAGCTATTGAAGAAGGACACCAAATTCAATTGGACTGAGGAATGTGAAGCTAGTTTCCAAGAGTTGAAGAAATGATTGGTTACATCACCAGTGTTGATTCTGCCAGATCAACGCAAGGATTATGAAGTTTACTGCGACGCTTCTCGTCGAGGACTTGGAGCAGTGCTTATGCAGGAAGGAAGAGTTGTGTCATATGCTTCACGACAACTTAAACCCCATGAGAAGAATTATGCTACGCATGATTTGGAGTTAGCAGCCGTGGTGCATGCGTTGAAGACATGGAGACATTTTCTCATCGGAAACCATTGTGAGGTGTATACAGATCACAAGAGTTTGAAGTATATTTTCACGCAGAAGGAGTTAAATCTCAGACAGAGGAGATGGTTGGAGCTCATAAAGGACTATGATATGAGATTGCATTATCACCCAGGAAAGGCTAACGTAGTAGCAGACGCGTTGAGCCGCAAGAGTCATGTCAACACCCTCATGACAGAAGAGTTACCTCAGGAGTTAGCCGAAGACCTTCGCGAGCTATGTTTGGAGATAGTCCCCAGAGGCTATTTAGCGACACTGGAAATTCAGTCTACCTTGATGGAAAGGATCAGAGAAGCTCAGAAGATAGACAAGGAAATTGAAGAGATAAAGGAGAAGATGAGCAAAGGAAAAGCCAAGGGATTTCGTGAGGATGAGCACGATACCTTATGGTTTGAGGACCGCGTATATGTGCCAAATGATCCGGAGATCAGGAAGTTGATTTTACAAGAAGCCCACGATTCACCGTACTTGATTCACCCAGGGAATACCAAGATGTATTTGGATCTGAAGAATACTTTCTGGTGGACCGGAATGAAGAAGGATATTGCAGAATATGTAGCAGTTTGTGATGTGTGTCAGAGAGTGAAGGCAGAGCACCAGAAGCCAGCAGGATTGCTACAACCATTGCCGATACCCGCATGGAAGTGGGATAAAATAGGCATGGATTTTATCACAGGATTACCCAGGACTAGTTCAGGCTATGACTCAATATGGGTTGTAGTCGACCGTTTGACGAAAGTGGCTCATTTCATTCCAGTGAAGACCACTTACACCAGTGCTAAGTTGGCAAAGATATACATGACCAGGATCGTATGTTTGCATGGAGTTCCGAGGACCATTGTATCAGACAGAGGAACCCAATTTACCTCAAAGTTTTGGAAGCAGCTACATGAAACATTGGGAACCAGGCTAGAATTTAGTACAGCTTTTCACCCACAGACAGATGGACAGACCGAGAGAGTCAACCAGATTTTGGAGGACATGTTGAGAGCTTGTGCACTAGATTATGGATCTAGTTGGGACGACAATTTGCCATATGCGGAGTTTTCTTATAACAACAGTTATCAGACCAGTTTGAAGATGGCCCCTTTCGAAGCCTTGTACGGAAGGAGGTGTAGAACACCGTTGTTATGGGACGAAGTTGGAGACCGTCAGTTGTTTGGACCAGATTTGATTAAGGAGTCTGAACAGAAAGTAAGGTTGATTCGTGATAGGCTCAAGGTAGCCCAGTCCAGGCAGAAGAGTTATGCTGATTCTAAACGAAAGGAGACAGTTCACGAAGTCGGAGACAGAGTGTATCTTCGAGTATCACCACTTCGAGGAGTGAAGCGCTTTGGAGTTAAGGGAAAATTAGCGCCCCGTTTTATCAGACCATACAGAGTTGTGGAACGTATGGGAGAGGTTGCCTACAAGCTGGAATTGCCCGAAGGATTGTCTGGAGTTCATGATGTATTTCACGTCTCCCAGTTGAAGAAGTGCCACGCAGAGATGGCTGAGATACCACTGAGAGATACTGTGCCACTGGAAGCGATTCAGCTGGAAAGTGATTTGACCTATGAGGAGAAACCAGTTAAGATTCTTGAGTATGCCAGCCGAGTTACCCGCAGTAAGGTTATCAAGTTTTGCAAAGTCCAGTGGAGTCACCACACGGAAGATGAAGCCACCTGGGAGCGAGAGGAAGATCTACGGAAGGACCACACCCACCTGTTTTCTAGCCAACCCGAATCTCGAGGGCGAGATTCATCTTAAGGGGGGTAGGTTTGTAACATCCCAAATTTTCAATTTGGTATGTTATACATAGATCATCATTGCATATCATATTTTATTGCATTTTGACAAATCCTCGATAAATCCTAAGCAACTCAAGGACCCTCAGAGAGAGTTGGGGATTTTCTCGAATTTTCGTATTTGATTTTCATCAAATTATAAAACGAGGATTTTGGTTTTAATTATTTTTCTCTCCGGAAAAATATTTCATTTAAAAATAAACGAGAGGAGAAAATATGACTTCTCCAAAACAATTGAAATACTGGAGGAAAAGTGTTAAAATCATTTATTGGAATTTATTCGCAATTTTATTGCATTATAAAAATATTGCATGTTTTCAAAATTTTATTTTGTGTCAAAAAAATGTTCACCCTATTCTAGATTTTCTAACTAGACGGGGAAAATTTGTTTTATCTTTTTTGGACTTTTATTTATTTTTCTACGAATTTTTCCGCGGAACGTATTTAAAAAAAAAATTCACCGCGCCCGACTGGGCCGAGCCCAGCCGAGCCAGGCCGCCGGCCCGCCCGCCGTCTCCTTCCCCGCGACGACGCCCGCCGCCGCCCGGTGTCCATGGCGAGCACGGGAACCCCGGTGCCCCCTTCCCCAAGCCGCTGAACCCCCCTTCTATATATAC
>NC_057799.1:113045607-113195728 GCF_018294505.1 Triticum aestivum | reverse complement strand
CCGCCCGACCCCCGCCGCCCTCGCCGCCCCTCGCCGGAGCACGGGAGCCCCGCCGAAGCTCTGTCCCGACGAGGTAGACCTCGCCTCGTTTTGCCGGTTTTGTTTAAAAAAACCGTTCGTTTTTAAAAAAACCCTAGATCGGTTTTTTTTTGGTTTTGTTATTTTGTGAACGTTCACCGAACCGTTCGTTTTAACGAACGCGTTCGTCGGTTTTTCTCTGTTAACGAACGTCCGTTCTTTAACCGTTCGTCCGTTTTTTCTTTTTCGTCGGATTTTCCGCAATTTTCTCAGATTTCGATTTCTGATCAAATCTTCGATTCTGTTTAACTTTTCGCTCGTTTATCGGAATCAGGCGATTCAAGCGCCTAGAGTTTCGTCTCGAAATTCTCTTTCCGTTTAACCTACTCAAACAAGTTTTTGCTACTGTAAAATTTGACCTAGATCCAGATTAGTAAACGAAGCTTGTTTCTTTCGCCGTTTGGTTTTCGTTGCTTCGTTCGAGTTGATTCTTTTTGCAAACCGGAGTTCTTAAGTTGAACTTTCTGGTTGGATCTTTCATTCGAGTTTTGCCTGTGCATTAGTTGTGTACTGATTGTTTGCTTGTTTGTTTGCGATAGAGTACCCGGAGTGTGCCGCTTGTTACTTCGAATCGCTAGGTTTTGCGGATCATCAGCAAGGCAAGTAACACTTTGATCATACCTTCCATACCCAGTTCTATTGCATTAGATCTATTTCCTCAAACACTTGCATGGTTAGGATCTAATTAAATTGTGGGTTTTGGGAAGTAGTTGAGGTAGTACCTATTACCTGTTCTTTTATCAAACCCTTGGGAGTTACTTCTACGTTGCTATTATATTGCCATGCTATGCTCGTAGACGTGGATTGGGTTTGAGAGATATTCATGACAGATGTGAGATTGTTATTAATGGTTTACCTAAGGTGGCAACTAAAACCCACATCTGGGTGGATTGAGGCACCTGGAGAATCCAGTGTTGTCTGTTTGTATAAGGACCGCCACCCAGGCTCAAAGGGATCATAAGATTATTCATGCTGGAAACTTCCGTCAGCCGCAAGCTATTATGGGCTCTAGCATAGTTGAGTAAGTTGTGGGAAACCTTTCCATGATGGGCTAGCAGATGTAGGGGATTGTAGGTGTACCGGCCTATCTATCGGTTAAGGGGACCTCTTCGGAAAGACTGTGTCTCGATCATCCGTTTCTCAAACATCATGCAGTGCGAGAATCAAGCGGAGGCGATCGAGTCTTGTGGGGAAAAGTGCACAAACCTCTGCAGAGTGTACAAACTAATCATGGTAGCCGTGTCCCCGGTTATGGACAACTTGAGTATCTAGTACCTGGATTATCATTTGAATCTCATCACCATGTTACTTTAATTAATTTTGTTGGGTTAATGATGACTTCTTAATTGGGATTGAGATGCTGTCAACCATCTCAATGTTTCACAACCACCATGATAGTTAAATAAAATTTATTCCTTTGAAGTAGGGAAAAATTGGCTTTTCGCATAAAACTTAACCATAGAGCTTTCCACCAGCCATATATGCATGTAGTATATCATTATTATTGTTCATTACTCTCTATGTGCTACTTTGCCAGCATATTCTATGTGCTGACCCGTTTTCGGGCTGCAGCGTTTCATGTTGCAGACTTTCAGACGACGAGTAAGGTGCCTTAGGTCGTGGTCTTATACTCAGTGATGCCGCCGGAGTTGATGGACTCACTTATCTTCCAAGTCTTCCACTGTTATCGTTTTTAGATGGCCTTAAGCCATATTTATCATACTTAATCTCTTTGGAGATATTCAATGTAATAAGTGTGTGATTGCTACTCTGTTATAAATCCTCCATTTGTACTGTGCGTGTCAGCATTACTGATCCAGGGATGACACTGGTGCACAGCAGCACAGACCATTTGAGGTCTGGTCGCTACATCAAACCCTGAAGAAAGCGCTGGCCGAGGCCGAGGAGAGGGCGGTGAAGGAACAAGCCACCCGGAAAAAGCATGAGGCCAGGGTGGGGAGGTCCAGCAGGAGCTCCAGGACGCCTTGAAGAAATACGAGTCCTTGGAGCGCCAGCATGCGGACCAAGAGTCCGAACTCGTGAAATCCAAGAGGCCAAGAAGATCGTGGCGGGTAAGGCTTTTATTATGCAAAGCAAGTATGTGAAGAAGAGGTATCTCTTACTGACCCGGATTTGGAGTTCTCCAGGGGCGTTTGCGGATCTGCCGCGCAGCATTTCAGACGCTGCTGAATTCTTTCGAGCCGAAGAGGGGAGCTCAACGGAGAAGCTGTTCTGGTCGCAATACCTTGTGCCAGAACATCCGGTGCCCTTTAGCGATCAGCTAAAACAGCTGGTCGAGCTGCATAGGGTGGCCGAACTGGCCATGAAGGACTTAATAATCCGGCTGTGGCCTGCCGAAGCCATACCCAGCAGCTACTTTGGTCTCGTGAAGCGGCTAGTCGATGCCTGCCCTCGTCTTGACGCCATCAAGCGGTCGGTTTGCATTGAAGGTGCGCGGATGGCCTTCGCCCATTGATACGTCTCCAACGTATCTATAATTTTTGATTGCTCCATGCTATATTATCTACTGTTTTGGACATTATTGGGCTTTATTATTCACTTTTATATTATTTTTGGGACTAACCTATTAACCGGAGGCCCAGCCCAGAATTGCTGTTTTTTGCCTATTTCAGAGTTTCGCAGAAAAGGAATATCAAACGGAGTCCAAACGGAATGAAACCTTCGGGAACGTGATTTTTAGGAAGAATATGATCCAGGAGACTTTGACCCTACGTCAAGTAACAAAAGAGGAGGCCACGAGGTAGGGGGCGCGCCTACCCCCCAGGGCACGCCCTCCACCGTCGTGGGCCCCCTGCTGCTCCACCGACGTACTCCTTCCTCCTATATATACCTACGTACCCCCAAACGATCAGATACGGAGCCAAAAACCTAATTCCACCGCCGCAACCTTCTGTACCCACGAGATCCCATCTTGGGGCCTGTTCCGGAGCTCCCCCGGAGAGGGCATCCATCACGGAGGGCTTCTACATCAACACCATGGCCTCTCCGATGAAGTGTGAGTAGTTTACTTCAGACCTTCGGGTCCATAGTTAGTAGCTAGATGGCTTCTTCTCTCTTTTTGGATCTCAATACAATGTTCTCTCCCTCTCTCGTGGAGATCTATTCGATGTAATCTTCCTTTTGCGGTGTGTTTGTTGAGACCGATGAATTGTGGGTTTATGATCAAGATTATCTATGAACAATATTTGAATCTTCTCTGAATTCTTTTATGTATGATTGGTTATCTTTGCAAGTCTCTTCGAATTATCAGTTTGGTTTGGCCTACTAGATTGATCTTTCTTGCAATGGGAGAAGTGCTTAGCTTTGGGTTCAATCTTGCGGTGTCCTTTCCCAGTGACAGTAGGGGCAGCAAGGCACGTATTGTATTGTTTCCATCGAGGATAACAAGATGGTTTTTTTTACCATATTGCATGAATTTATCCCTCTACATCATGTCATCTTGCTTAAGGCGTTACTCTGTTTTCATGAACTTAATACTCTAGATGCATGCTGGATAGCGGTCGATGAGTGGAGTAATAGTAGTAGATGCAGGCAGGAGTCGGTCTACTTGTCTCGGACGTGATGCCTATATACATGATCATACCTAGATATACTCATAACTATGCTCAATTCTGTCAATTGCTCAACAGTAATTCGTTCACCCACCGTAAAATACTTATGCTCTTGAGAGAAGCCACTAGTGAAACCTATGGCCCCCGGGTCTATCTTCATCATATTAATCTTCCAACACTTAGTTATTTCCTTTGCTTTTTATTTTTTACTTTGCATCTTTATCACAAAAATACCAAAAATATTATCCTATCATATCTATCAGATCTCACTCTCGTAAGTGACCGTGAAGGGATTGACAACCCCTTATCGCGTTGGTTGCGAGGATTTATTTGTTTTGTGTAGGTACAAGGGACTCGCGCGTAGCCTCCTACTGGATTGATACCTTGGTTCTCAAAAACTAAGGGAAATACTTACGCTACTTTGCTGCATCACCCTTTCCTCTTCAAGGGAAAACCAACGCAGTGCTCAAGAGGTAGCAAGAAGGATTTCTGGCGCCGTTGCCGGGGAGGTCTACGCAAAAGTCAACATACCAAGTACCCATCACAAACCCTTATCTCCCGCATTACATTATTTGCCATTTGCCTCTCGTTTTCCTCTCCCCCACTTCACCCTTGCCGTTTTATTCGCTTTCTCTTTTTCATTCGCCTCTTTTTCACTTGCTTTTTGTTTGCTCGTGTGTTGGATTGCTTGTTTGTCACGATGGCTCAAGATAATACTAAATTATGTGACTTTACCAATACCAACAATAATGATTTCCTTAGCACTCCGATTGCTCCTCTTACCGATACTGAATCTTGTGAAATCAATGCTGCTTTGTTGAATCTTGTCATGAAAGATCAATTCGCCGGCCTTCCTAGTGAAGATGCCGCTACTCATCTAAATAGCTTCGTTTATTTGTGTGATATGCAAAAGAAGAAAGATGTGGACAATGATATTGTTAAATTGAAGCTATTTCCTTTTTCGCTTAGAGATCGTGCTAAAGCTTGGTTTTCGTCTTTGCCTAAAAATAGTATTGATTCTTGGAACAAGTGCAAAGATGCTTTTATCTCTAAGTATTTTCCTCCCGCTAAGATCATCTCTCTTAGAAATGATATTATGAATTTTAAGCAACTTGATCATGAACATGTTGCACAAGCTTGGGAGAGGATGAAATTAATGATACGTAATTGCCCTACTCATGGTTTGAATTTATGGATGATTAAACAAATTTTTTATGCCGGATTGAATTTTGCTTCTAGAAATCTTTTAGATTCGGCCGCGGGAGGCACTTTTATGGAAATCACATTAGGAGAAGCTACTAAACTCCTAGATAATATTATGGTTAATTATTCTCAATGGCACACTGAAAGATCCACTAATAAAAAAGTGCATGCGATAGAAGAAATTAATGTTTTGAGTGGAAAGATGGATGAACTTATGAAATTATTTGCTACTAAAAGTGTTTCTTCCGATCCCAATGATATGCCTTTGTATACTTTGATTGAGAATAATAATGAATCTATGGATGTGAATTTTGTTGGTAGGAATAATTTTGGTAACAACGCGTATAGAGGAAACTTTAATCCTAGGCCCTATCCTAGTAATTCCTCTAATAATTATGGTAATTCCTACAACAACTCTTATGGAAATTTTAATAAGATGCCTTCTGAATTTGAGACTACTGTTAAAGAGTTTATGAATTCACAAAAGAATTTCAATGCTTTGCTTGAAGAGAAATTGCTTAAAATTGATGAATTGGCTAGGAACGTTGATAGAATTTCTCTTGATGTTGATTCTTTAAAACTCAGATCTATTCCTCCTAAGCATGATATCAATGAGTCTCTCAAAGCCATGAGAATTTCCATTGATGAGTGCAAAGAAAGAACCGCTAGGATGCGTGCTAAGAAAGATTGCTTTATAAAAGCGTGTTCTTCTAATTTCTATGAAAATAAAGATGAAGATATAAAAGTTATTGATGTGTCCCCTATTAAATGTTTGTTTTGCAATATGAATCTTGATAATGATGAGACTGAATATGATCCACCTTTACCTAGAAGGCGTTCCGAAAATTCAGAGTGTTTAGATCTTGATGCTAAAATTGACAAAAGTGGGATTGAAGAAATCAAAACCCTAGATGTTAAACCCACTTTTTTGGATTTCAAGGAATTTAATTATGAAAATTTCTCTTTGATAGATTGTATTTACTTGTTGCAATCCGTGCTAAATTCTCCTCATGCTTATAGTCAAAATAAAGCTTTTACCAAACATATCGTTGATGCCTTGATGCAATCTTATGAAGAAAAACTTGAGTTGGAAGTTTCTATCCCTAGAAAACTTTATGATGAGTTGGAACCTACTATTAAAATTAAGATTAAGGATCATGAGTTCTATGGTTTATGTGATTTGGGTGCTAGTGTTTCCACGATTCCAAAAACTTTGTGCGATTTGCTAGATTTCCGTGATTTTGATGATTGCTCTCTAAACTTGCACCTTGCGGATTCCACTATTAAGAAACCTATGGGAAGAATTAATGATGTTCTTATTGTTGCAAATAGGAATTATGTGCCCGTAGATTTTATCGTTCTTGATATAGATTGCAATCCTTCATGTCCTATTATTCTTGGTAGACCTTTCCTTAGAACGATTGGTGCAATTATTGATATGAAGGAAGGGAATATTAGATTCTAATTTTCATTAAAGAAAGGCATGGAACACTTCCCTAGGAAGAAAATAAAATTTCCATATGAATCTATCATGATAGCCACTTATGGATTGCCTACCAAAGATGGCAATACCTAGATCTATCCTTGCTTTTGTGCCTAGCTAGGGGCGTTAAACGATAGCGCTTGTTGGGAGGCAACCCAATTTTATTTTTAGTTTTTTTGATTTTTGCTTCTGTTTAGGAATAAATATTTGTTCTAGCCTCTGTTTAGATGTGTTTTTATGTTTTAATTAGTGTCTTCTTGGATGATAGTTATTTGATCTTGCTGTAATTTCCAGAAACTTTCTGTTCACGAAAACAATTGTTAAAAATCACCAGAACGTGATAAAATAGTGATTCCAATTGCTTCTGATCAATAAACAAATTGTCTAGGTAGTCCTATTTTGGTTGATTTTTTGGAGTTCCAGAAGTTTGCGTTAGTTACAAATTACTACAGACTGTTCTGTTTTTGACAGATTCTGTCTTTCGTGTGTTGTTTGCTTATTTTGATGAATCTATGCCTAGTAAAATAGTTTATAAACCATAGAGAAGTTGGAATACAGTAGGTTTAACACCACTATAAATAAAGAATGAGTTCATTACAGTAACTTGAAGTGGTCTTTTGTTTTCTTTCGCTAACGGAGCTCACGAGATTTTCTGTTGAGTTTTGTGTTGTGAATTTTTCAAGTTTTGGGTGAAAGATTTTGATGGATTATGGAACAAGGAGTGGCAAGAGCCTAAGATTGGGGATGCCCATGGCACCCCCAAGATAATCTAAGGACACCATAAAGCCAAAGCTTGGGGATGCCCCGGAAGGCATCCCCTCTTTCGTCTACTTCCATCGGTAACTTTACTTGGAGCTATATTTTTATTCACCACATGATATGTGTTTTGCTTGGAGCGTCTTGTATGATTTGAGTCTTTGATTTTTAGTTTACCACAATCATCCTTGCTGTACACACCTTTTTAGAGAGCCATACATGATTTGGAATTTGTTAGAATACTCTATGTGCTTCGCTTATATCTTTTGAGTTATATAGTTCTGCTCTAGTGCTTCACTTATATCTTTTAGAGCACGGTGGTGGATTTGTTTTATAGAAACTATTGATCTCTCATGCTTCACTTAGATTATTTTGAGAGTCTTAAATAGCATGGTAATTTGCTTAAATAATCCTAATATGCTAAGCATACAAGATTTGTAAGAATTCTTATGAGTGTGTTGAATACTAAGAAAAGTTTGATGCTTGATAATTGTTTTGAGATATAAAGATGGTGATATTAGAGTCATGCTAGTTGAGTAGTTGTGAATTTGAGAAATACTTGTGTTAAAGTTTGTGATTCCCGTAGCATGCACGTATGGTGAACCGTTATGTGATGAAGTCGGAGCATGATTTATTTATTGATTGTCTTCCTTATGAGTGGCGGTCGGGGACGAGCGATGGTCTTTTCCTACCAATCTATCCCCCTAGGAGCATGCGCGTAATACTTTGCTTTGATAACTTGTAGATTTTTGCAATAAGTATATGAGTTCTTTATGACTAATGTTGAGTCCATGGATTATACGCACCCTTCTTCCTTCCACCATTGCTAGCCTCTCTAATACCGCGCACTTTTCGCCGGTATCATACACCCACCATAAACCTTCCTCAAAACAGCCACCATACCTACCTATCATGGCATTTCCATAGCCATTCCGAGATATATTGCCATGCAACTTTCCACCGTTCCGTTTATTATGACACGCTCCATCATTGTCATATTGCTTTGCATGATCATGTAGTTGACATCGTATTTGTGGCAAAGCCACCGTTCATAATTCTTTCATACATGTCACTCTTGATTCATTGCATATCCCGGTACACCGCCGGAGGCATTCATATAGAGTCATATTTTGTTCTAAGTATCGAGTTGTAATTGTTGAGTTGTAAGAAAATAAAAGTGTGATGATCTTCATTTTTAGAGCATTGTCCCAAGTGAGGAAAGGATGATGGAGACTATGATTCCCCCACAAGTCGGGATGAGACTCCGGACGAAAAAAAAAAAAAAAAGAGGCCATAAAAAAGGAGAAAAGGCCCAAATAAAAAAAATGAGAGAAAAAGAGAGAAGGGACAATGTTACTATCCTTTTACCACACTTGTGCTTCAAAGTAGCACCATGATCTTCATGATAGAGAGTCTCTCATTTTGTCACTTTCATATACTAGTGGGAATTTTTCATTATAGAACTTGGCTTGTATATTCCAATGATGGGCTTCCTCAAAATGCCCTAGGTCTTCGTGAGCAAGCGAGTTGGATGCACACCCACTTAGTTTCCTTTGTTGAGCTTTCATATACTTATAGCTCTAGTGCATCCGTTGCATGGCAATCCCTACTCACTCACATTGATATCTATTGATGGGCATCTCCATAGCCCGTTGATACGCCTAGTTGATGTGAGACTATCTTCTCCCTTTTTGTCTTCTCCACAACCACCATTCTATTCCACATATAGTGCTATGTCCATGGCTCACGCTCATGTATTGCGTGAAGATTGAAAAAGTTTGAGAATGTCAAAAGTATGAAACAATTGCTTGGCTTGTCATCGGGGTTGTGCATGATTTAAATACTTTGTGTGGTGAAGATAGAGCATAGCCAGACTATATGATTTTGTAGGGATAACTTTCTTTGGCCATGTTATTTTGAGAAGACATGATTGCTTTGTTAGTATGCTTGAAGTATTATTATTTTTATGTCAATATTAAACTTTTGTCTTGAATCTTTCGGATCTGAATATTCATACCACAATTAAGAAGAATTACATTGAAATTATGCCAAGTAGCACTCCGCATCAAAAATTCTGTTTTTATCATTTACCTACTCGAGGACGAGCAGGAATTAAGCTTGGGGATGCTTGATACGTCTCCAACGTATCTATAATTTTTGATTGCTCCATGCTATATTATCTACTGTTTTGGACATTATTGGGCTTTATTATTCACTTTTATATTATTTTTGGGACTAACCTATTAACCGGAGGCCCAGCCCAGAATTGCTGTTTTTTTGCCTATTTCAGAGTTTCGCAGAAAAGGAATATCAAACGGAGTCCAAACGGAATGAAACCTTCGGGAACGTGATTTTTAGGAAGAATATGATCCAGGAGACTTGGACCCTACGTCAAGAAACAAAGAGGAGGCCACGAGGTAGGGGGCGCGCCTACCCCCCCAGGGCGCGCCCTCCACCCTCGTGGGCCCCCTGTTGCTCCACCGACGTACTCCTTCCTCCTATATATACCTACGTACCCCCAAACGATCAGATACGGAGCCAAAAACCTAATTCCACCGCCGCAACCTTCTGTACCCACGAGATCCCATCTTGGGGCCTGTTCCGGAGCTCCGCCGGAGGGGGCATCCATCACGGAGGGCTTCTACATCAACACCATAGCCTCTCCGATGAAGTGTGAGTAGTTTACTTCAGACCTTCGGGTCCATAGTTAGTAGCTAGATGGCTTCTTCTCTCTTTTTGGATCTCAATACAATGTTCTCCCCCTCTCTCGTGGAGATCTATTCGATGTAATCTTCTTTTTGCGGTGTGTTTGTTGAGACCGATGAATTGTGGGTTTATGATCAAGATTATCTATGAACAATATTTGAATCTTCTCTGAATTCTTTTATGTATGATTGGTTATCTTTGCAAGTCTCTTCGAATTATCAGTTTGGTTTGGCCTACTAGATTGATCTTTCTTGCAATGGGAGAAGTGCTTAGCTTTGGGTTCAATCTTGCGGTGTCCTTTCCCAGTGACAGTAGGGGCAGCAAGGCACGTATTGTATTGTTGCCATCGAGGATAACAAGATGGGTTTTTTTATCATATTGCATGAATTTATCCCTCTACATCATGTCATCTTGCTTAAGGCGTTACTCTGTTTTCATGAACTTAATACTCTAGATGCATGCTGGATAGCGGTCGATGAGTGGAGTAATAGTAGTAGATGCAGGCAGGAGTCGGTCTACTTGTCTCGGACGTGATGCCTATATACATGATCATACCTAGATATTCTCATAACTATGCTCAATTCTGTCAATTGCTCAACAGTAATTCGTTCACCCACCGTAAAATACTTATGCTCTTGAGAGAAACCACTAGTGAAACCTATGGCCCCCGGGTCTATCTTCATCATATTAATCTTCCAACACTTAGTTATTTCCTTTGCTTTTTTTATTTTACTTTGCATCTTTATCACAAAAATACCAAAAATATTATCCTATCATATCTATCAGATCTCACTCTCGTAAGTGACCGTGAAGGGATTGACAACCCCTTATCGCGTTGGTTGCGAGGATTTATTTGTTTTGTGTAGGTACGAGGGACTCGCGCGTAGCCTCCTACTGGATTGATACCTTGGTTCTCAAAAATTGAGGGAAATACTTACGCTAGTTTGCTGCATCACCCTTTCCTCTTCAAGGAAAAACCAACGCAGTGCTCAAGAGGTAGCACCCATGTCAAGATGCAGTGGGCTAAGATGAACGCTGTCGCGGTCGCGACCGAGGAACCGCCCGCGGGCAAGGAGCACCGCACGCCCGAGCGATATTTTGGCGATGTCCTGGAGGGATCCCGCATTGTGGCGGGGCAATGTACGAAGGATGTAATCTTTGAATGAATACATTCATATTGTCTTGCCCTGTATTATGAAACAAGTTCGGCTATGTAATATAATGTTTGTTTAATATTTTACCTCCTGTGCAGCCGTGTTTATGAAATTTTGAGAGTTGGCCAGTCGTTGGCTTCAGCCCCCACGTAGGTACTATGGGGGTGTTCGGGATGTAATCTAAACACTCTTGATCCAATTGTTTGGTCCTTGAAGGAGGTGTTTAGCGCAACGAACCAGGCAATCGGACTATGTGGCTTTATCACCCTCACTTAGCCATAGGAGTTTGACAATGAAAATTTAGGCGCAGCCCCTAGTATCCGAACTAGGGTACTGTAAACACCTGATTGGGTAAGAGCCGATTCATTGCATAATGCGGAAAAAATCGCTAAAGATTTGAAACCTCCGAAGAGCTGACCGGCTCTCGCCGCATCATGACAGTCAGTTTTCGGCTTTCTCTGCTGAGGTGCTCATCCAGATAAACCAGGACACAATCGCAGTAGTTCTCCCTTTACTACCCTAGCTGATATAGCAGAACGTAAGGTAGTAAGCACAGGAGCCGGGAAACCCAACTATTGACCAAAGACATGATTCGGAGCCAATGCATATAATGCTAAATTCGGGGTGCCGAACTGTACTGTAAAGAGTGTTCGGACTTTGTTGCCGTATTATGGGTCGCAATGAAGCCCTTGGAAGATTAAAGCATACCAAAGTGTACGGGTGCAACTTGAGAAGATTACCCAAAAAAGGAAAAAGGGTGTAGTAGGCTAGTGCTGCAGAAGTTGGGCCGCAAACTGTTTCCATTATAGTTTGATTAATACGTCAAAACGTATTTGTACAAGTGGTACGATAAGCAACCGGGCTATTTAACATGCCACGACCAAGGGAGAGCTGCGTGTGGATCCTGAAAACAGGTAGAGTGATCGTTAAAGAGACCACCTAGAAATTCCCTTGTATGCCAGTGCTTCTTGCCATCTTGGTGTACCCATATTGTCGAGAGGACCGATGATCAGGTCGTCGGAAGAAGCCTGCGGAAAAGAAACCTGAAAAGGATAAAAGAAAAAGAAAAATTGAAAGTATGTGTGTCCAGGAGCGGTCGAGCCGTATTATGGATCACAAGCTAGTTATGCCTCCGTCTATGCCCATGGTATTTTGAGTGCGTAGTTATGTACGTGCGGTACGAATGCCGCCACTTGATTGGGACTGGGACGGAGGCCAAATTGCTAGTCGAGCTCTTGACGAGCTGGGCTGTCCTGCGGCAGAGTAGTCCGGACTCGTTTGATGGTGTCCGGGAGCTCGGCCGATGAATTAAGGTTCTGCTTGAGAAGGCCGCTCTATACTTCTGCTGCTAACGCAGCGGTGTGCTCCTCGGTACGGAGGGAGTGTTCCGTATTTCCATTGACTGTTATGACGCCGCGTGGTCCGGGCATCTTGAGCTTGAGATAAGCGTAGTGTGGAACCGCGTTGAATCGAGCAAATGCGGTTCGTCCGAGCAGTGCGTGATAGCCACTGCGAAAGGGGACGATATCGATGATCAACTCTTCGCTTCGGAAGTTGTCCGGGGATCCAAAAACAACCTCTAGTGTGATTGAGCCCGTGCAACGGGCCTCTACACCTGGTATGACGCCTTTAAAGGTAGTCTTGGTGGGCTTAATTCTTGAGGGATTAATGCCCATTTTGCGCGCTGTATCCTGATAGAGCAGATCCAGGCTGCTACCACCATCCATTAGGAGTCGCGTGAGGTGGAATCCATCGATGATTGGATCGAGGACCAGTGCGGCTGAACCGCCGTGACAAATACTGGTCGGATGGTCCCTGCGATCGAAAGTGATCGGACAGGAAGACCATGGGTTGAACTTTGGGGCGACTGGCTCTATCGCGTAGACATCCCTAAGCGCGCGCTTGCGCTCCCTCTTGGGGATATGGGTAGCGTATATCATGTTCACCGTTTAAACTTGGGGGGGAACTTCTTCTGTCCCCCTGTGTTCGGTGGCCGGGGCTCCTCGTCCTCGTCCTCGCTTTGCGACCCCTTCTCTTTGTTCTCGGAATTTAACTTGCCGGCCTGTTTAAAAACCCAACAGACTCTGTTGGTATGATTGGCTGGTTTGTCGGGGGTGCCATGAATCTGGCATGGACGATCGAGTATGCGGTCTAAGATGGATGGGCCCGAATTGTTCCCTTTGAACGGCTTCTTCCGCTGGCCGGACTTGGAGCCACTGAATCCGGCGTTGACCGCCGTGTCGTCGGTATTATCACTGTTGTTTCGACGCTTGTGTCTGTTGCGTTGGGGCTTGCCGTTGCTATTTCTGGCGTCCGCAGTGCCAGGTTCGCTTGCATTGTTATTGCTACGGGCTAGCCAACTATCTTCGCCCGCGCAAAAGCGGGTCATAAGTGCCGTAAGGGCTGCCATGGACTTCGGTTTTTCTTGGCCAAGGTGTCGGGCGAGCCATTCATCTCGGATGCTGTGTTTAAAGGCCGCTAGGGCTTCGGCATCCGGACAGTCGACGATCTGGTTCTTTTTGGTTAAGAACCTAGTCCACAGTTTCCTGGCTGACTCTCCGGGCTGTTGAATTATGTGACTTAAGTCATCGGCGTCCGGAGGTCGAACATATGTACCTTGGAAGTTGTCAAGGAAGGCCTCTTTTCCAAGTCCTCCCAGCTGCCGATGGAGTTTTCGGGCAGGCTGTTCAACCAGTACCGGGCTGGTCCTTTGAGTTTTAGTGGGAGGTATTTGATGGCATGGAGATCATCACCACGGGCCATATGGATGTGAAGAAGAAAATCCTCGATCCATACCGCGGGATCTGTTGTCCCATCGTATGATTTGATGTTTAAGGGTTTGAACCCTTCTGGGAATTCATGCTCCATTACCTCGTCAGTGAAGCAAAGGGGGTGTGCGGAGCCTCTGTATCGGGCCACGTCGCGACGTAGCTCGGATGGAGTCCGTATGCGGTTCTCGGTCCAGGCGTGAGTATGATTGTTACGTCCGGCCAGATAGCCGTTGTCGCGCATCGGGGCGCGTCCCCGTGATCCATAGATCGATCTGTTCTGATCTACTCTACTGTCCAAGCCCTGCCGCAGGTCGTAGGTATGTCCCCGAGCTGTTTTATCTCTGCCTTTTTGGTGAGGTGGGGCGGGCTGGTGTTCGGCTTGAGTTGCCGCTTCATCCCGACCACGTGGTGGTCGGTCAGCCGCATTGCGCGATGATGGTACGGGCTCCAGCGCCTCATCATCGAACTGAGGTAGCAATTTACGCTTCGGGTAACTTTTGGCTGGGCGCTTGAGTCCGTATTCCTTGGCTGTCAGGACATCAGTCCATCTATCGTTGAGCAGATCTTGATCAGCTTGAAGCTGCTGCTGCTGCTTCTTTTTCAGGCTCCTTGTAGTGGCTATTAGCCGGCGCTTAAAGCGCTCCTGCTCGAGAGGTTCCTCAGGCACGATAAAAACCTCGTTGCCGAGGCTCACCTCCTCCTCGGAGAGCAGAAGATAATTAATGTCCTCCAGTCTTCGTGTATGGCCTGTTCATCAGGGCTAACTTGCCCGTCTTCCCGTTCGTCCTGTTCAGAAGTTGCCTCAACGGGGTCTTCATTGTCTTCGGCACCGTCCGGAGTGTTATCTTCTCTTGTGCCGGTATCACTGTCTTTTGCACGACGTGATTTAGAGCGGCGCCGCTGACGTTGGCGTTTTGGCTGTATCTCGGGAGGTTTATCCTTGACTGGATCCTTCTTGTTGTCGCCATTGTTCTCTTTAGGTGTGTCCACCATGTATACGTCATAGGAGGAAGTGGCCGTCCAACGTCCGATAAACGGCTGGTTTTGGGCCTCCTCTTCTCCAGCATCGTCGTCCATACCGTCGATGTCTTCGGAGCCGTAATCGAGCATGTCGGTTAAGTCCTCGACAGTGGGTATGAAGTGGGCGGTGGGTGGGAAACGAAATTCTCCGTCATCAGCCTCCAGTTCGAACCGGATATAATTCGGATGTGAGTCCCCCGCTAAGGAGAGTGTTTTTAATGAGTTCAGCACGTCGCCTAAAGGCGAGTGCCGGAAGATGTCCGCGGAGCTGAATTCGACGATCGACGCCCGATCAAGCTCGTCGTGCGCGGACGCACATGCTTCGGAACCTGTAGCCGGAAACATGTCCGGGGTTCCGGTAACACAGATCCTACTTGAGGTTGGGTCTGTGTGCGGCTCCAACGATGCTGAGTCTGCGGGCTCCGTGGCGGGGTTGAGCCTCCCGTCCTCGGATGGCGTGGTCTGCTCTGGATCTGGGGCCGGAGCAGTTGCAGGCGCTATCTCCTGGGTATGGTCCAATGACAGATTTAAGTCATGTTCATCGCGGTGACAGGGAGCGGCTGCCGCGGTCTCGAATCCGTCGAAGATCAAGTCACCGCGGATGTCCGCGACGTAGTTCAAGCTTCTGAATATGACTTGATGGCCAGGGGCGTAGCTGTCGATCTGCTCTAGATGGCCAAGCGAGTTGGCCCGCAGTGCGAAGCCGCCGAATACGAAGATCTGTCCGGGGAGGAAGACTTCTCCCTGAACAGCATTGTTGTAGATGATTGACGGGGCCATCGAACCTCTTGATGACGACATAGCGGAACTCTCAATGAAAGCATCAATGTCGGTGTCAAAACCAGCGGATCTCGGGTAGGGGGTCCCGAACTGTGCGTCTAAGGTCAATGGTAACAGGAGACGGGGAACACGATGTTTACCCAGGTTCGGGCCCTCTCTATGGAGGTAATACCCTACTTCCTGCTTGATTGATCTTGATGAATATGAGTATTACAAGAGCAGATATACCACGAGATCGTAATGGCTAAAACCCTAAGAGTCTAGCCTGTATGACTATGATTGTATCTATGGACTAAACCCTCAGGTTTATATAGACACCAGAGGGGACTAGGGTTGTACAAAGTCGGTTACAGAGAAAGGAATCTTCATATCAGAACGCCAAGCTTGCCTTCCACGCCAAGGTGAGTCCCATCCGGACATGGGTGAGAGTCTTCGGTCTTTCATCTTCACAGCCCATTAGTCCGGCCCATGTCCAACAGGCCGGACGCCCGAGGACCCCTTAATCCAGGACTCCCTCATCCGTTGCTGGTGGTGCTCGGCGAGGACGAGTGCCGAGAGGAGTTGAGCAGGACGCACAAATGCGCCGCCAATGTCTTCCGCACCTGCACCCCATGGTACACTCCTATTTTATTTTATTTTGCTATGTTGTCAATCTCCATGACTAGGGACGTAGTTACTGATCCCTCTGCATGTTGTGCCCCTTCCACTGTTTTGATCTAATCTATCCGTGTAGGTCATCGATCTCCCAACGGCTAACGGGCCGGCCGTGCCCAGATCCACTTGTCTTCATTTGGTCAATCACATAATTGTTTTCTTCTCTACTTGTATTCCACCTTTTGGTTGTAATTCAATTTAGGATCAACAATATCTATGCAATTAATTCAAACTTTGCAGGATCATGTCGACATGTCAGTCACACTCTAATAAGTGTTCATCTTTAATTTCCTACCCTATAGTGGGCAACATACTTTGCTCTATGTGCATGAACATTGATAAATTAATTTGGGTTAGTACGCGCATAGTGGTTAAAGGATGCCAATCCAAGTTCTTGAAACTTGCATTTTGGTTTACCTATATTACAACTTGTACTGTAATCAACATAGAGTTATATGGTTGCATTACATTTCTTTCCATTAGAACACACGATTTATGTTGATCATGCAACTGTCTTCTTTATTTTTTCTGTTTTGTGCAGTTTGATGGAAGAGCTTTGTGCAAACCGGGAGATTAGGAGGAATGGACATATAAGAAACAATTCAGGAAGATCTCCTAGGGAAGCAAAAATTGTTTACTGGTCTATGCATGTCCATTAGGAAATTGGATGATTGTTGTAATATGACTTTTACATCCGTTCCAACAAAAAGTGATGTTTCTATTTACATCCATTTTGGAACAACTGTAAAAAGTCAAATTTTATGTTCCATGTTCATAACTGGGTTTATCAAATACCATATAATGTAGTATTGAGCTTAGTGTTTCCACACACTTGCTAGATGGAAGAATGAATGACATTATGCAACGTGGTTATTGAAGTTGGTTGAAAGAATGTTGTGGTCATTGTTGTGCCTGCCAATGAAACTACATCTAAGTGCCTTCAGGAAGAATGAATGACATTATGCAACGTGGTTACTGAAGTTGGTTGAAAGAATGTTGTGGTCATTGTTGTGCCTGCCAATGAAACTACATCTAAGTGCCTTCAGGAACTAAATAAGTGCCCTCCTGGTGATGCATAAGTTAAGCAATATGGCTATGAGTAATCACTATTAGATTTCGCTACAATGTTTGTGTGTCATAATTGATTCACTATTTGTTCTAACTTTGATGTTGCATGTATGTGGGTTTGTCCCAAGAGCTTTCCCGGAGGTGTGTGCTTTGATGCTGCTTGATGTGCATGAGAAATTAGAATGTGGTATTTGTTCATAAGATTGTTGTTTACCATTAAAATATTTATGCCCCGTTGCAACACACGGGAAATGTCCTAGTAAATATAAACATTGTAATTTAATTGCTACACAACTGTAATTTGTTGATCACAATACATTTATCTTGCTTGGAGAGATGCATCCAATGGAGCTATGGCCCCAGGTTTAATTTTATTAAAGAACAAGCATCATTAATTTGCTTTATTGTTGTTCCATTTTATTTACTGTATCAATTTATCTATACTAACGATACCATATAATGTACCCTTGTAACTAGCCAGACAAGAAAACTAACCACCTTATTAAATCATTAGACACAAGTTTATTTTGTGTGTTGCATGCAAATATTGATCATTAGTTGCCGCAGAGGTATTTCTACTAGTTCGATATATCTTGGTTCTTAATCGGGGAAAAATATTTGTTACTAGGTTATATCACCCTTACACTTGGGGTTACTCAACCGAGAGCGGCGATAGAGAGCGCGAGCGCGCGCGCTCCCGCTAGGTGGACCAATAGCGCACGACCGCGTAGGTGGGCCTCTTGAGCGGACCGTATACGTGCATGTAGTCTTACTGTCGATACATACGGCCAGATCGCGTATGTTGGGCAGTATCGGACGGAGAGTGATAATGTACCATTGATGACCCACAAGTATAGGGGATCGCAACAGTTTTCGAGGGTAGAGTATTCAACCCAAATTTATTGATTCGACACAAGGGGAGCCAAAGAATATTCTCAAGTATTAGCAGTTGAGTTGTCAATTCAACCACACCTGGATAACTTAATATCTGCAACATAGTATTTAGTAGCAAAGTAGTATGATAGTATGGTAACGGTAACAAAGGTAACAGTAGCAAAAGTAATATTTTTGGTGTTTTGTAGTGATTGTAACAGTAGCAACGGAAAAGTAAATAAGCGAAGAACAATATGTGAAAAGCTCGTAGGCATTGGATCGGTGATGGAGAATTATGCCGGATGCGGTTCATCATGTAACAATCATAACATAGGGTGACACAGAACTAGCTCCAATTCATCAATGTAATGTAGGCATGTATTCCGAATATAATCATACGTGCTTATGGAAAAGAACTTGCATGACATCTTTTGTCCTACCCTCCCGTGGTAGCGGGGTCCTAAAGGAAACTAAGGGATATTAAGGCCTCCTTTTAATAGAGTACCGGAACAAAGCATTAGCACATAGTGAATACATGAACTCCTCAAACTATGGTCATCACCGGGAGTGGTCCCGATTATTGTCACTTCGGGGTTGCCGGATCATAACACATAGTAGGTGACTATAGACTTGCAAGATAGGATCAAGAACTCACATATATTCATGAAAACATAATAGGTTCAGATCTGAAATCATGGCACTCGGGCCCTAGTGACAAGCATTAAGCATAGCAAAGTCATAGCAACATCAATCTCAGAACATAGTGGATACTAGGGATCAAACCCTAACAAAACTAACTCGATTACATGATAGATCTCATCCAACCCATCACCGTCCAGCAAGCCTACGATGGAATTACTCACGCACAGCGGTGAGCATCATGAAATTGGTGATGGAGGATGGTTGATGATGACGATGGCGACGAATTCCCCTCTCCGGAGCCCCGAATGGACTCCAGATCAGCCCTCCCGAGAGGTTTTAGGGCTTGGCGGCGGCTCCGTATCGTAAAACGCGATGAATCCTTCTCTCTGATTTTTTCTCCCCGAAAGCAAATATATAGAGTTGGAGTTGAGGTCGGAGGAGCTCCAGGGGGCCCATGAGGTAGGGGGGCGCGCCCTCCACTCTCGTGGACAGGGTGTGGGCCCCCTGGTCTTCATCTTTTGCAAGGATTTTTTATTATTTCCAAATAGACGTTCCGTGGAGTTTCAGGTCATTCCGAGAACTTTTGTTTCTGCACATAAATTACACCATGGAAAGTCTGCTGAAAACAGCGTCAGTCCGGGTTAGTTCCATTCAAATCATGCAAGTTAGAGTCCAAAACAAGGGCAAAAGTGTTTGGAAAAGTAGATACGATGGAGACGTATCAACTCCCCCAAGCTTAAACCTTTGCTTGTCCTCAAGCAATTCAGTTGATAAACTGAAAGTGATAAAGAAAAACTTCTACAAACTCTGTTTGCTCTTGTTGTCGTAAATATGTAAAGCCAGCATTCAAGTTTTCAGCAAAGATTATGACTAACCATATTTGCAATAACTCTTAAGTCTCATGTTTACTCATATCAATGGCATAATCAACTAGCGAGCGATAATAATAAATCTCGGATGACAACACTTTCTCAAAACAATCATAATATGATATAACAGGATGGTATCTCGCTAGCCCTTTCCGAGACCGCAAAACATAAATGCAGAGCACCTTTAAAGATCAAGGACTGACTAGACATTGTAATTCATGGTAAAAGCGATCCAGTCATAGTCATACCCAATATAAATTAATAGTAATGAATACAAATGACAGCTGCGCTCTCCAGCTAGTGCTTTTTAATAAGAGGGTGATGACTCAACATAAAAGTAAATAGATAGGCCCTTCGCAGAGGGAAGCAGGAATTTGTAGAGGTGCCAGAGCTCGGTTTTGAAATAGAGATAAATAATATTTTGAGCGGCATACTTTCATTGTCAACATAACAACCAAGAGATGGCGATATCTTCCATGCTACACACATTATAGGCGGTTCCCAAACAGAATGGTAAAGTTTATACTCCCCCTCCACCAACAAGCATCAATCCATGACTTGCTCGAAACAACGAGTGTCTCCAACTAGCAACAGTCCCAGGGGGAGTTTTGTTTGCAATTATTTTGATTTAGTTTGCATAAAGCATGGGACTGGGCATCCCGGTGACCAGCCATTTTCTCGTGAGTGAGGAGCGGAGTCCACTCCTCTTGAGAATAACCCGCCTAGCATGGAAGATACGGACAGCCCTAGTTGATACATGAGCTATTCGAGCATACAAAACAGAATGTTTATTTGAAGGTTTAGAGTTTGGCACATACAAATTTACTTGGAACGGCAGGTAGATACCGCATATAGGAAGGTATAGTGGACTCATATGGAATAACTTTGGGGTTTAAGGGATTGGATGCACAAGCAGTATTCCCGCTTAGTACAAGTGAAGGCTAGCAAAAGACTGGGAAGCGACCAACTAGAGAGCGACAACAGTCATGAACATGCATTAAAATTAATAAACATTGAGTGCAAGCATGAGTAGGATATAATCCACCATGAACATAAATATCGTGAAGGCTATGTTGATTTGTTTCAACTACATGTGTGAACATGTGCCAAGTCGAGTCACTTAAATCATTCAAAGGAGGATACCACCCCACTATACCACATCACAACCATTTTAATAGCATGTTGGCACGCAAGGTAAACCATTATAACTCATAGCTAATCAAGCATGGCATAAGCAACTATGATCTCTAATTGTCATTGCAAACATGTTTATTCATAATAGGCTGAATCAGGAACGATGAACTAATCATATTTACAAAAACAAGAGAGGTCGAGTTCATACCAGCTTCTCTCATCTCAGTCAGTCCATCATATATCGTCATAATTGCCTTTCACTTGCACGACCGAACGATGTGAAAATAATAAGAGTGCACGTGCATTGGACTAAGCTGGAATCTGCGAGCATTCAATAAACAGGAGAAGACAAGGCAATATGGGCTCTTGGTTAAATCAGCAATAATGCATATAAGAGCCACTTCAACAATTTAATCATGGTCTTCTCCTATCGACCCCCAAAGAAAAGAAAATAAAACTATTTACACGGGAAAGCTCCCAACAAGCAAAAAAAGAACAAGAAATCTTTTTGGGTTTTCTTTTTGATTATTACTACTACAGCAAGAAAAGTAAACTAACTAAAAGCTACACTAATTTTTTGGGTTTTTCTTAAGGTTTAACAAACACACAAGAAGAAAGCAAGAAAAAGGAAAATAAACTAGCATGGATATTACAATGAAAGAGTATGAGCACCGACATCTAGCAATGAGGGTGTGAATATAAATGTAATGTCGGTGAGAAATACGTACTCCCCCAAGTTTAGGCTTTTGGCCTAAATTGGTTTATTGCCAAGGATGGCCTGGCGGATATCCGTAGTTGTAGCCGGGGTCGTACTGAGATGAAGAGGACTCTAACTGCCACTGGCTGGCAGTCATCTCCGGATCCCAAAAGTAATCAGACTGTCGTGGAGGCTCAAATTGTGGTTCCGACTCCGGGGCTGGTGTAGGGTTCCGGTAAGCGTAAATGGCCGCCCACGGAACGAGATACAGACCTTCAGATAAATTAAACAAGGAAGGAGCAGGCAAGGTAATAGTCTCAGGGTGATGTTTATCAAAAAACAATTTGTATTTAAGCTCCCCTTCGTTATTCTTAACGATAAAGTAATGCGCTACCATACTCTTATAATCTAAATAAGCATTGGGCAGCAATTTTTCTTCTTTCTCATAGAGCCTAATAGGTATGTTATAATGTGCAGCAAGGCGTGAAGCATAAATACCTCCAAAGATGGGACCCTTAGTACGGTTCAAACTTACCCGTTTAGCAATAATACCGCCCATACTAACAGTGTTATCGGAAAATAAACCATGGAACAAAATGATAATATCAGGAACACTAAGGTTTCCATAGTTTTCGCGACCAATTAAGCAACGACTAGCAAGTATGGCAAAGTAGCGTAAAACAGGAAAATGTATGCTAGTGATTCTTGCATCGGAAACCTTCCTAGTTTCCCCTACAGTAATAGTGTCAATAAACCCATCCACATCTGTTCGATGTGGTTCATCTAAGGTACCTTCAAAGGGTATTTTGCAAACCTTGCAAAATTCATCTAGTGGCATCTTCTTAACAACATCATATAAATGAAACTCTACTGAAGGAGGTGTTTCCTTAGGAAAATAGTAGAAGTTTTGCACAAAAGTATTGGTGAGTAAGAGATACTGATGACTTGGTCGCGAGGAAGTCGGTGAGGCCAGCATTCTCAGCCAATGAATAGAAATCATCATAAATCCCGGCTTCTCTCAAGAAATCATCGGAAGGCCATTCACACGGCCGGACCTCCGCGGTGCGAGGCAAATTATATTTGGGCCTATGTGCTTCCTCACTTTGCTTTTCCTTCGAGCTTCGGCTCGATGAGCCCCTCAAAAATCTCTTCATTATTTTCTGAAAAATTCTGAAATTTTTAGTAACTTCAAACAAAAGTGAACCAAGCTCAACAAAATTGATAGCAACTACTCCTACAAGTGCCTAGAGCCTATATCATGCATTAGAACTACTTGGAACCATATAAATTTGACATGCAAGCTCAAGAACATGGTCACCTAGGCAGCACAAATTTGCAATGAATAGAGCACTAGAACAAAAACTAATTGGACCAATGAAGGAGTCACATACCAAGGAACAATCTCCCCAAGCAGTTTTGTGAGAGGTGCTTTGAGCAAGGAGATCGAAAATCGCAGCAAAATGAGCTAGAACTCGTGCTTGAGCTGGATATTGGTGTTTGTGGGAGGAAGAAGGAGTGTGTGGGTGCAGGAATAAGTGGAGGGGGCCACCATGGGCCCACGAGGCAGGGGGCGCGCCCACGGGGGTAGGGCGCGCCCTCCACCCTCGTGGCCAGGTGCTTGCCCCTCCTGCGGTGTTCTCAGTGCCAGATATTCTCAAATATTCTAGAAAAAATCATATTCCATTTTCAGGGCATTTGGAGAACTTTTATTTTCGGGGTATTTTTATATTGCACGGATAAATCAGAAAACAGACAGGAAAATACTATTTTTACTTTATTTCAACTAAATAACAGAAAGTAGAGAGAGGGTACAGAAGGTTGTGCCTTCTAGTTTCATCCATCTCATGCTCATCAAAAGGAATCCACTAACAAGGTTGATCAAGTCTTGTTAACAAACTCATTCCGAATAACATGGAACCGGAGAAATTTCGAATAACACTATGTTACCTCAACGGGGATATGCACATCCCCAATAATAAGAATATCATATTTCTTCTTGACAGTAGGAAGAGGAAATTCAAAACCTCCAAAAATAATCGATGGAATTTTTCCAATAGAATTGATACTATGAACTTGAGGTTGTTTCCTCGGAAAGTGTACCGTATGCTCATTACCATTAACATGAAAAGTGACATTGCCTTTGTTGCAATCAATAACAGCCCCTGCAGTATTCAAAAAGGTCTTCCAAGAATAATAGACATACTATCGTCCTCGGGAATATCAAGAATAACAAAGTCCGTTAAAATAGTAACGTTTGCAACCACAACAGGCACATCCTCACAAATACCGACAGGTATAGCAGTTGATTTATCAGCCATTTGCAAAGATATTTCAGTAGGTGTCAACTTATTCAAATCAAGTCTACGATATAAAGAGAGAGGCATAACACTAACACCGGCTCCAAGATCACATAAAGCAGTTTTAACATAGTTTCTTTTAATGGAGCATGGTATAGTAGGTACTCCTGGATCTCCAAGTTTCTTTGGTATTCCACCCTTAAAAGTATAATTAGCAAGCATGGTGGAAATTTCAGCTTCCGGTATCTTTCTTTTATTAGTAACAATATCTTTCATATACTTAGCATAAGGATTCATTTTGAGCATATCAGTTAATCGCATACGCAAAAAGATAGGTCTAATCATTTCAGCAAAGCGCTCAAAATCCTCATCATCCTTTTTCTTGGATGGTTTGGGAGGAAAAGGCATGGGTTTCTGAACCCATGGTTCCCTTTCTTTACCATGTTTCCTAGCAACAAAGTCTCTCTTATCATAACGTTGATTCTTTGATTGTGGGTTATCAAGATCAACAGCAGGTTCAATTTCTACATCATTGTCATTACTAGGTTGAGCATCATCATGAACATCATCATTAACATTTTCATTAGGTTCATGTTCATTACCAGATTGTGTTTCAGTATCAGAAATAGATATACCATTTGGACTCTCAGGTGGTTCAGCAATAGGTTCACTAGAAGCATGCAAAGTCCTATCATTTTTCTTTTTCTTCTTTTTAGAAGGACTAGGTGTATCAATATTGTTTCTCTGAGAATCTTGCTCAATTCTCTTAGGGTGGCCTTCAGGATACAAAGGTTCCTGAGTCATTCTACCAGTTCTAGTAGCCACTCTAACAGCATAATCATTTTTCTTACTATTCATTTCATTGAGCAAATCATTTTGAGCTTTAAGTACTTGTTCTACTTGAGTGGTAACCATAGAAGCATGTTTACTAATGAGTTTAAGTTCACCTTTAACATTAGCCATATAATCACCCAAGTGTTCAATCATATAAGCATTTTGTTTTAATTGTCTACCAAAATAAGCATTGAAATCTTCTTGCTTAACCATAAAGTTATCAAACTCATCCAAGCATTGGCTAGCAACTTTAGTACGAGGGATTTCAGCTTTATCATATCTATAGAGAGAATTTACCTTTACTACCTGTGTCGGGTTATCAAGACCATGAGTTTCTTCAATAGGTGGAGGATTAAGATCATATGTTTCTTCAACAGGCGGTAAATTAAGACCATGTATTTCTTCAATAGGTGGTAAATTCTTAACATCTTCAGCTTTAATACCCTTTTCTTTCATAGATTTCTTTGCCTCTTGCATATCTTCAGGACTGAGAAATAGAACACCTCTCTTCTTAGGAGTTAGTTTAGGAATAGGCTCAGGAATTGGCTCAGGAGCTGGCTCAGGAAGTGTCCAATTATTTTCATTTGTCAACATATTATTCAATAGAATTTCAGCTTCATCCGGTGTTCTTTCCCTGAAAACAGAACCAGCACAACTATCCAGGTAATCTCTGGAAGCATCGGTTAGTCCATTATAAAAGATATCAAGTATTTCATTTTTCTTAAGAGGATGATCAGGCAAAGCATTAAGTAACTTGAGAAGCCTCCCCCAAGCTTGTGGGAGACTCTCTTCTTCAATTTGCACAAAATTGTATATTTCCCTCAAAGCAGCTTGTTTCTTATGAGCAGGGAAATATTTAGCAGAGAAGTAATAAATCATATCCTGGGGACTACGCACACAACCAGGATCAAGAGAATTAAACCATATCTTAGCATCACCCTTTAATGAGAACGGAAATATTTTAAGGATATAAAGGTAGCGAGATTCTCTCATCATTAGTGAACAGGGTGGCTATATCATTTAATTTAGTAAGATGTGCCACAACAGTTTCAGATTCATAGCCATGAAAAGGATCAGATTCAACCAAAGTAATTATATCAGGATCAACAGAGAATTCATAATCCTTATCAGTAACACAGATAGGTGAAGTAGCAAAAGCAGGGTCAGGTTTCATTCTAGCATTAAGAGATTGCTGCTTCCATTTAGCTAATAACCTCTTGAGTTCATATCTATCTTTGCAAGCTAAAATAGCTAAAGTAGCTATCAAAAACATAACCCTCAGGAATAACAGGCAAGTCTTCATCATCACTTTCATCAATATAATCAGTTTCAATAATTTCTTTCTCTCTAGCCCTAGCAATTTGTTCATCAAGAAATTCACTAAGTGGCACAGTAGTATCAAGCATAGAAGTAGTTTCATCATAAGTATCATGCATAGCAGAAGTGGCATCATCAATAACATGCGACATATCAGAACGAATAGCAGAAGCAGGTTTAGGTGTCGCAAGCTTACTCAAAACAGAAGGTGAATCAAGTGCAGAGCTAGATGGAAGTTCCTTACCTCCCCTCGTAGTTGAGGGATAAATTGTTGTCTTAGCGTCTTTCAAGTTCTTCATAGTGACCAGCAGATATAAATCCCAAATGACTCAAAGAATAGAGCTATGCTCCCCGGCAACGGCGCCAGAAAATAGTCTTGATAACCCACAAGTATAGGGGATCGCAACAGTTTTCGAGGGTAGAGTATTCAACCCAAATTTATTGATTCGACACAAGGGGAGCCAAAGAATATTCTCAAGTATTAGCAGTTGAGTTGTCAATTCAACCACACCTGGATAACTTAATATCTGCAGCAAAGTATTTAGTAGCAAAGTAGTATGATAGTAGTGGTAACGGTAACAAAGGTAACAGTAGCAAAAGTAATATTTTTGGTGTTTTGTAGTGATTGTAACAGTAGCAACGGAAAAGTAAATAAGCGAAGAACAATATGTGAAAAGCTCGTAGGCATTGGATCGGTGATGGAGAATTATGCCGGATGCGGTTCATCATGTAACAATCATAACATAGGGTGACACAGAACTAGCTCCAATTCATCAATGTAATGTAGGCATGTATTCCGAATATAGTCATACGTGCTTATGGAAAAGAACTTGCATGACATCTTTTGTCCTACCCTCCCGTGGCAGCGGGGTCCTAATGGAAACTAAGGGATATTAAGGACTCCTTTTAATAGAGTACCGGAACAAAGCATTAGCACATAGTGAATACATGAACTCCTCAAACTATGGTCATCACCGGGAGTGGTCCCGATTATTGTCACTTCGGGGTTGCCGGATCATAACACATAGTAGGTGACTATAGACTTGCAAGATAGGATCAAGAACTCACATATATTCATGAAAACATAATAGGTTCAGATCTGAAATCATGGCACTCGGGCCCTAGTGACAGTCATTAAGCATAGCAAAGTCATAGCAACATCAATCTCAGAACATAGTGGATACTAGGGATCAAACGCTAACAAAACTAACTCGATTACATGATAGATCTCATCCAACCCATCACCGTCCAACAAGCCTACGATGGAATTACTCACGCACGGCGGTGAGCATCATGAAATTGGTGATGGAGGATGGTTGATGATGACGATGGCGACGAATTCCCCTCTCCGGAGCCCCGAACGGACTCCAGATCAGCCCTCCCGAGAGGTTTTAGGGCTTGGCGGCGGCTCCGTATCGTAAAACGCGATGAATCTTTCTCTCTGATTTTTTGTCCCCGAAAGCAAATATATAGAGTTGGAGTTGAGGTCGGAGGAGCTCCAGGGGGCCCATGAGGTACATTTATATCTCCTGATGTCTTTTTGTCATAGAAATCTCTGCTTCACATTTTGGTCGCTTATCAAGCCTGATGTCTTTTACAGTCGGCTGTGTTTCATTCTTAATAATTTCAGAAATCTGAAAGTAAACCTGCACCTCCATGTTGCTTGTGTATGAACAATGAAATCCTGATGAGAAAATGAGCAAAACGTAAGTTTGTCTTGGATCGTCATAAACACTGAAAACAGTGTGGTAAGCCATGTCTGAATAATTGAAATCTTCAACATTAAAGCAATGCTACTATATGGGTTGCTTGTGAGCATTGCATTCTTCAGTACAAATCAGGCACCCATTTTCTGTCAAATAATGATCTGTTAAATAATGATGCAGGATTCGTATTGGGCGAGCCCCTATTGAGCGCACACCATGCGCTGGAAGTGTATGTGCCCTTGAAAAAACCTTAAGAGGATACGCGGAGAAGAAAACAGATACCGTCGTGGTACCAACTGTTGGATACAATTTTGATTCATTGGGAGAAGCATACGACTTCTATAATCTATATTCGTGGGAGATTGGCTTTGGTATAAGATATGGAAAAAGTAGGCTGAACGTCGAGAGAATCAAATGTATGCAAGAAATAGTCTGTGGATGCTCGGTGAGTTGACATTAAAATCATTACCCAAAATGTTGTATCTGTTTTCTCGAAACGCAATACAACATTTGGCAATGGATTCATATTTTCAGGGCAAACCAAAAAAAAGGAAACGCGCGAACATGCCTCTGCGAGTGCCCTGCAACGAACACGGTTCTGCACTATATGCCGTGGCCCTGGTCAAAAAAGCACAACTTGTCCACAGAGAGGGGACACGCTTCAAAAGAAAAGGAGAGAACCGAAATGCTCAATCTGCGGGGTGGGAGGTCATCGGAAGAACACCTGCAACAATCCTAAGATTGTGGTACATGTTGCCGAGCAAACAACTCATGATCCTGCTATCGATCAGTGATAAATCTATGCAAGCACGAAAGCATGTCAAGTAGCACCCAGTTTGTTACTGTATCCTGTATCCTGGTTGATCAATGCCACTTTCCTGATGTGTATTGTGTATATCAGCTTAGTAATCTGTACTTGTCTTAACCATGGCAACCCATGATGCGTGTATATGCAAGCATCGCAAGTGCATCTGAATTTTACCTTCTGCTTTGTATCGTGCATGCTCATTTGCATTTGCCTGGCCTAAAAATTGTACTGTGTTTGCCTGATACCCTTGCTTAAATGGGTGTACTGTTGAAAGATAGGTTTCATGCTGCTGTCACATTTCCTTCCTATTAATCTTATGTGTGCTAATCAATAAAAAAACAGCTGCTAACCCTTAGAAGGTACTGCTGAGAATCACACACTCATGAGTCCTCTGTTCATGACATGGGTCAAAAAAAAAAGATGTGACCGACAGCACAGTGCACACCCTCTCTTCTCTCCAAGCATGGGCGTGGACCCAGCACTGTGCACGTATAGTTTGATTTTTGAATCCTTTTGGAGCGCCCGCCCAACAACGCCTGTAGTTACTACCCTTCTACTGTGAGCCACCATCAAGTCTGCTACACTACTTGAAGTGAGCCAATCTTTGCCACCTGCTCACAGTCTCCAGGCATATCTGCTTGCTGCCGCTAGCCTCCGGATCGCTCCATCAGGCTGCCATGGGCGGGATATAGCACTGTACTCATGTAGTTTGATTTTTGAATGCTTTTGCAGCGCCTGCCCAGCATTGCCTCCTGCAGCTGCCCAGCTTCATTTGGTGCTGCGATTTGCTGCTGGCCTGGATCGATTTGCGCCAGCGGAGGTGTCCTCGGTCCAAGCGAAGCCAGGTGCTCTGCGTAGGCTTCCTGCCACCTGCAGAAATCGCATTCCACCTCGTCCCGGCTGCCATCGACTGGGGAAGCGCTCGCCGGCGAACTGACCGCGGCAGGCGACGTATGTCACCACTACCCTGCCGCAATCCGGGCAGGGGACTACAGGCAGGGCGACCGGCGGCAGGGGAATACAGGCAGGGCGATCAGATCTGCACCTTGGTTGGCGTTCGCCATGAGCTGTAGCTTCGGTTCTTCAGTCAAATTTAGGGAATCGAGTGAGCAGGGGTAGCTAAGTAAACGACATGCGCCGGTGGACCGAACAAGCGCCGCTTCCCACCATGTGTAACGGTGCCGCCAGTCGTAAACGGCAGGGGCGATGACCCGCCGTGAGAAACAAACGGCCGTCCGAGACCAAGCTCGGTATATAAGTAGCTCATTAGTACGGTGTGGACGTACAGATGCCCTGCAAGCCCAACAATACCACGTACGGCCCACATCCCAAAAGATTGAATGGGTAGCATACAGGGAGCGTGCGCGCTCGTCCGCGCCTATCAATTTCCGTTACCCAACCACTCTTGAGAGAGAGAGAGCAAGCAGCAACTAACTAGGTCAAACTGTACGAATCACGCGTGGGTGTTCCTCGCAACACTCGATTGGTCTGGACTCTATGTATCGCACGTAGGGGCTCCTCGCAACGATACACTCACGCATACTAAGAACAGGTGAAGCGTCATGCGCGCACGCGCGCGAGAGAGAGAAAGAAAGTAATGTACGTGTATCGCACACAACGACTCACACATATGCAGGTTTCTTGCACCACGCGCATAGGTGCAGGGTAGGGAGAGACTCGCATCGATCGATCGGCCTTGCAAACTACTGCGCACGAGCAACGATCAAGTCTCGCATCGATCGTTCGGGGTTCAGTAATGTGAGGGCTCAGTCAGGTTTAGTGATACGAAGGGCTTGATCGCTTGCACGCGCATGCATACGAGAAAACGCGCAAACCACCCTTCCCGACCACCCCACCGCATATCATGTGATGCGGAGCTCGCTTTTACTTCTATCACGATTTTTTATGTCATGGAACGCCCAAGTAACGTTATGCAAGTGCGCTGTCATCTCGTCTAGGACGAAAAGCCCATTTTTATCATAATTTTTGTCATAGAAATAAGTACCCAACACAACCATAATGAGACGTGTTTCGTGACAAAAAAATATTTCCGTTCGAACTAACATTTACAGAAACCAGAGATGTGCTCGGACGTGCCTTTTGCCTTGCCACTCGAACAGTATGGAAATCCTCGCGCACAGAAGCTATTTTCCTCAGCTCAAGGATTGGGACAGCCCCCCATCCTTGGCCAGGGCCTCGGCCGCCCTCCTCCCGGACACCATCGCGCCGTCGAACGTGGCGGAGCACCAGTGGTCGCCGCACACGTACACGCCGTCGCCGGCCCTGGGGTCCCGCCCCGCTGGCTCCGTGGGCGGCGTCTGGTCCGGCTGCGCGAAGCCGATGCGGTACGTCCTCAGGTGCGCCCACGACGCCACCTCCCCCGCCCCGAACCACCCGCCGAGCTCCCGGACAACCTCGCCGGTCAGCTCCGCGTCCTCCCGGCCGGCGAAGGAGCCCACGAGCGACACAGACACCAGCACCTTCCCCGCCGGCGCGTACGACGGCGCCACGTTGGTCGCGAAGAACATGTTGTTCACGATCCCCTTGCCCGACCCGTTCAGGAGCAGCACGGGTTCTTGCACCGCCGCGCGGTCCGCGGAGAAGTAGAGGCACACGGTGCTCCTCTCGGCCGCCTTCTTGTTCTTGGGTCTCGCGGGTAGCTGCGGCAGGAGCTTCTCGGCTTCCGGCTGCTCGACCGCGACGATGACGCCGAGCTCGCCGGACACGGTCTCGCCGGTGTCGAGCGTCACTCCGGACGACGGGTCGATGGCGGCGGCGCGGGCGTTGAGGCGAACGGAGCCCGCGGGGAGGCGGTCCGCGAGCTGCCCGGCGATGGCGCCGATGCCGGCCTCCGGCAGGGCGTTGTCACCAAGGGCGAGGCGCTTGAACACGAGCTCGAAGAGGCGGGACGACGTGTCGAGCGCCGGGTCGAAGAATATCCCGGCGAGGAACGGCCGCAGGAACCGCTCCACGATGGACGGCGAGAACCCGAGCTTCTCCAGGTGCCTCGCGGTGGTCGTCTCCGGCGATGAGAGGATGACGTCGTCCGGGGTGGCGGCCGCTCGGAGCCGGGTGATGCCGACGAGGAGCTTGTCGGGAAGGGTGCCGACGGGGGAGAAGACCGAAGAGAGGGAGCGGATGGGGAAGCGGAACGGGTCGGAGAGCAAGTGGAACGGCGCCCCGCCCTCACCGGCGCCGAGGTACACGAGCGCGCCGGGGAAGAACGGCTGGAGGCGCAGCGCCTGGAAGTCGAGGAGGCGCTGGCACTCCGGGTACGCGGTGAGGAAGATCTGGAAGCCCCGGTCGAGCAGGTACCCGTCGACCTCGTCGGTGGCGACGCGGCCGCCGACGCGGTCCGAGGCCTCCAGCAGCGTGAACGGCACGGAGAGGGCGGCCAGGTGGGTGGCCGCCGCGAGGCCCGCGAGCCCGCCGCCGACGATGACGGCCTGCTTGTCGGCCTGGTTCACGTTCGCCGATGTCGCCGCGGCGGAGACGGCGAACCGGAGGGTGGCATGGCGGCGGGGCGTGGGAGGCGCGGGGACGAGGAGGCGGGCGGCGTGGACGCGCATGGGGGTTGCGGTTGCAGTTGCGGCGAGTGGCGGGAAGAGACCGGGCAGAAACGGGGAATCGTGGCGGGGTACGGTGTGGGAGGTGTAGGCGGTTGTCCATGGAGTTGTGGATATGGTGATCCGTCGCGTGGACCTGGCGTTTGGATGGAGCAGGTGGCCATAGTGGGGCCGCTGGTGGAAATGCGGGTGGGCGTTTGTCGACTGGGTGCAGGGCAGGATCGTGGCCATGTGGGTGTTATCCGCTCGGTCCCGGGAGAGAAGGAAGGGAATTGCTCCGCCGCGATCCCGAGTGCCAACGGCAAACAGAGTTAGCAAGACAGGATGACGTGCCACTATTTTTCTTGGAGTGATTTTTCCCCCGAAAAGGCGCAAACTCATGCATATATTAAGTATCGTAGATCCTTATAAACACACTCATACAAAAAGATAAAATTACATCAAAAAATTTGGGGTGCCGAAGTCTTCTTCCTTCTGCATCCATCGGCGCGCTGTGAGCATAACTCAATGTTGCATCTAGGCTCAGGGGCGGACCCAGGATTGGGCCAAGCCCAGGGCCCAGGCTGCTACAGTGGCCTCTACGGTGTCGCTACAGTGTGCAGTATTCTACAGTAGACGAAGTAGTTCATCCTCACGCCCCAGGCCCAGCACCCCCCTCCCCCCGTCCTGGATCCGCCATTGTCCGGGCTTCCGCCCCGAAGGAGCAAACTTTTTTAAACCCAGAAACCTATAGAAGCAGGTTGAGAAGTCATTGATGCAGACTAGGAGATACCCACGACAGCCATCTGCAAAGCTATCGCCGCCCCCGAAGAAGAAAACATCGACAAGGATTTGCAGAAACTCTGAAGACCACTACCGTCGGCTGAATCCACTCATATCCATCATAAACCTAAACCTAAACCGATTGTAGTATGGAATGTTTTGACTTGATGTCTTGATGTCTCAATATGTTCAGAATACCAACATATGCCGAAGGGTTTATGTTGAACAATCTGCAAAAGAAACAAAATGAATATCACAGACTCAAGCTTCAACGGTAGGAATTGTAATCTCAGGTAATTGGATTTCTAAAATCACGGCCATCATGACAACCAAATTTTTTTACGACTACAACCTTGGAGAACAATAGGCACCGAACCATATTGCTTAAAAAGATTTTTGGTGCATCACAATCTCAAAAATGAAATGATAGATATAATATGAGATATCAAAATAGAAAACCCCATATTAACAACTTGGAGATGAGATACACAATCTAACCTAAAAGTCGGCATGCATTGTCTTTGCATTACACACCTATGTGGTGCGTTTCATGTGTACTTATATATACTTGAAAATGGACCACATGGTTTTGGGGCAAAATACTCACTATGATGAGCAAAATTAAATTTCGAATGGTGATAATAGCAACATAAATTGAAGATGGTGTTGGACTATTGTATATTGTGCTACTCCTCCTGTCCCATAATGTAAGACCTTTTTTTGACAATAGTGTAGTATAAAAAAACATCTTACATTATCGGACGGAGGGAGTATATAATTTGCCGGCTCCGTCATTTATAGACATTTGTTTTCTGTCAATTGCTTAAACTTGAGAAGAGGAAAAGAAAATTGCAGAAAAGGAAAGCTAAGTAGGGTAGCATGACTTCAGACCTACAACATCAATTAAGTTGATGCCCGGTTGGTACCTTAGCACCCCTATGAAATTTAAGAGATGGTGTAGAAGGTAGTTATTTGACTTACAACATGAAATAAATTGCTAAGATGGAAATTTAGAAGGTACTTATTTGACTTACAACATGACTTCAGTCTTACAAAATCAATATGTTGCACCTATAAAGAGTTTGCTATCTGGCAAGTAGATGATTAAAAAGCTATCTCCTTGTGAAAAATATACATTAAGTACGCGTCTGTTGCTATCATCAATTAATCTCTTTGCATATTAGATCAAGTCTTATGAGAGGTATGAAGTGCAATATTAAAGAATTCCACACTATTGCTTCTCCTGTGGCATCATTGGCCATTCTTCTCTAGAATGTCCAACCCCGGGAGAGAGAGATGAGGATGGTAAACTTCCTTATAATGCCGACAGGTTGTGCGTGAAGGATGACAAAAGGAAAAATAATTTTACTTCATGGTCAGGACAGAGTTCACAGTCTAGTGACAAAATCTCTCATTGTAGAGAGAAGAACAATGCTGCTCAAAGATCTCCAAGAAGTAACTCGGAGGAAAAGGACTCAGATATAAAAGAGATGCAGGACGGCACCATTTCTCCGTTGATAGAGAAGGAACTTGATTATAAGTAGAAAGACAAAGTAAGATATGGTGAGGCAAGCAATGAGCCTTTCCTTTTGCAGCCTACCACGAATAGAGTGGTTGGACAGAAGAGGAAACAATTAAAAGTCTACAGGCCAAAGAGTCAAGTTGTGAACTCTGAGGAGAAATTGGTGCTAGAAACAAATAATCTCGCCCCTATAATTGGAGGACTAAACAATAATGCAGGATGCCCACTTCTGACTGCCTTTCCAGGCGGAGATGTATGTTTCTCGGAAACTCACAAGAAGCAGAAAAAGGACTCTGAGAAATTACCATCAGGATCGGCGGATCAGGCAGAGGTGGCCATAGGGCAGCCCCGCCACACGCCATGAGATTCTTGTGCTGGAACTGTCGCGGCCTGGGGACGGACGCGACAGTTGGCGAGCTGAAATGGCTCGTTAATAAATACCGCCCCTCCCTCCTCTTTCTATCCAAGACGAGAATGAGGGATTCAAGAGCTCGTAACCTAATGTGGGCATTGGGTTACTCGGGAGCTTTTGTAGTCAGTAGTGACGGATTGAGTGGTGGGCTGGCCCTCTATTGGTCCGCCTCTATCTCAGTGTCTCTAAAAGCGTACTCCATGCAACTGATGGATATTAGAGTCAAAACAGAAAATGGAGTTGAATGGCGTACAACATTGGTATATGGATAACCAAAGAAGGAATTGAGGCACATTTTTTGGGATAGACTTAGATTCTTGAAGACCCAATGGAATGGATCATGGATATGTGCTGGTGATTTTAATGAAGCTTTACATGGGAATGAGCACATGGGCTTTAGAGACAGAGATGAGAATCATATGGCTTTGTTTAGAGATTTCCTAGATGTATGTGGACTTGTGGACCTTGGGTATATTGGCCCTAAATTTACATGGTCTAACCGACAGCATGGTGGGACGAGCATAAGAGTTAGACTAAATCGAGCTTTGGCAAACGGGGAGTTCCTCAGAAGATTTGATAATTGCTCCGTAGAGAATATTATCACTACATCTTCAGATCACTATGCAATATTGATAACAATAGCAAGTAGTGGTGACCAGATTGCTACCAGCCCAGTGAATCATTCTTTCAGATTTGAAGCTGCATGGATGAAGGCTCCGGATTATAATGAAATGATAGAGGAAAACTGGAAAATTCTGAAAGATGATGCTCCTTCCCTAAACAACACTTGGTCTGCACTTAATAAATTATCTAAATCTATCCATACCTGGAGCAGGACATCGTTTGGACATATAAAAAAAGAGATTAGAAGACTTGAGAAATGCCTTGATGATATTAGAAGGAACAATTTGGTGACGGATAGTTCTGGTCAAGACAAGCAGATTGAAAAACGGTTATGTGATCTATTTGAGAGAGAAGAAATTATGGCACGTCAGCGCTCAAGGGTTGATTGGCTGCGGGAGGGGGATCACAACACCTCATTTTTCCATGCCCGAGCTTCAGCTAGGAGAAGAACAAATTTAATTAATTTCTTGAAGAGAGCTGACGGAACAAGATGTGAAGATCGTGAAGGGATTAAGAGTATGGTATATGAGTTTTATGCTAATTTATTCACCTCTGAACCTTGTACCTCATTAGATGCAGTACTGGAAGCAATTCCTCCTAAAGTGAATGAAGAAATCAATGAAGCGCTTTGCCGAGAATATACAAATGACAAAATTAGGACCGCACTATTCCAGATGGGCCCCACCAAGGCTCCTGGACCCGACAGATTCCCTACACTATTTTACCAAAGACATTGGGAGCTGATAGAAGAAGATGTTTGTGCAGCAGTGAAGGGTTTTCTTTTGGGATCAGAAATTCCAGATGGCTTCAATGATTCGGTAATTGTCTTAATCCCAAAAGTAAACTCCCCTGACATGCTCTCTAATTTTCGGCCAATAAGTTTGTGCAACGTTATATATAAAATTGCTTCCAAAGTTATAGCTAATCGACTCAAACTTTATTTGCCGGATATAATCTCTGAACAACAGAGTGCTTTTGTGCTAGGAAGACTAATTACAGATAATGTCCTTATAGCTTATGAATGTATCCACACAATTAGAAAGCAGAAAGTCAAGCACCCCTTCATTGCACTTAAAATCGATATGACAAAGGCCTATGATAGGGTGGAGTGGAACTACCTCAAGGGTATATTATTGAAAATGGGCTTTAATGATAAATGGGTTGAGATGGTAATGAGATGTGTAATTTCTGTGAAATATGCAGTTAAAGTTAATGGAGAGTTAACTCAACCTCTTAAACCCACTAGAGGCATTAAGCAAGGGGATCCAATTAGCCCCTACCTTTTCTTGTTGTGCGTTGAAGGCTTATCTTGTTTATTGCAGCAAAAGGAAGCTTCTGGAGAATTGAAAGGGATTTGAAATGGTAGAAATGGCCCTCCTATCTCCCATCTCCTTTTTGCCGATGACAGCGTGTTCTTTACTAAAGTAGATGATAGGAGTATTGATACTCTTAAATCAGCTATTCAAACTTATTGCGACGGGTCTGGACAGAAGATCAATACTCGAAAATCGTCTATATTTTTTTGGCACCCATTGTAATGAGAAAATAAAGGAAAGGGTAAAGTAGAAGATGGAAATCCAATATGATACACTACAAGCTACTTATCTTGGTATGCCGACCTGGGTGGGACGATCACCAACGAACAGCTTTAGCTTTCTCACTGGTCGACTTTGGAAAAAACTCAATGGATGGAGCGATAGGCCTCTGTCAAGGGCTGGGAAAGAAGTTCTGTTAAAATCAGTCGCACAAGCAATGCCAACTTATGTAATGAGTTGTTTTTAGATTCCTATTTGTGTATGTGAAAAGATGAAAAGACCTATTTCCAACTTCTGGTGGGGTGTAGAAAATGGGAGAAGGAAACTGCATTGGAGATCTTGGAAGTGGTTATCCTCACCAAAATATTTAGGTGGCATGGGCTTTAGAGACTTGGCAATATTCAACCAAGCTTTGTTGGGAAAACAATGTTGGCGCCTATTAACAAATGCTAATTCATTGTGTGCCAAGGTACTAAAAGGAAGATACTATCCAGAAGGGGATTTTTGGACAGCTAAATGCCCGAGGTCATCTTCATATACTTGGCGCAGTCTAATGTATGGGAGAAAAGTGTTGCAGGATAGCCTATTATGGAGGGTGGGAGATGGAAACAAAATACATACATATGAAGATAATTGGATCCCTGGCATTACTCCAAGAACTCTACAACATATTTCCCTTAGAAGTGATAATGATATGGTGAGTTCCTTGATAATTGAAGGGGAACACAACTGGAAGGAAGAAACTGTTAGAAACATTGTTCCAGAGAACATAGCGGAGAAAATTCTTAGCATACCATTGAGTATAGAAGGATGCCCAGATTTTGCTTCATGGCCCCACACAAAAGATGGTGTTTACACAGTGAGATCAGCATATAATTTTGTGAGAACACTAAATTTCTGGAGAGACAGAAGTGCAAATGGGAAGGGAGCTTTTTCAGATCAGAAGAGCATGGAGAAAAGTTGGAGGAAACTATGGCAAATTCAATGCCCAAATAAAATGAAAGTAATTATGTGGAGGTTGGCTCATAATTGTCTCCCCACAGGCACCCAACTTCAAGTGAGATCGATCCCCACAAGGTATGATTGTCATTTCTGTAATAGGGAGGAAACTGTTGAGCATTGCTTTTTGCTCTGCCACTATGTTAGAGAAATCTAGAAAGAGCTCAAGAAAGAATATGGTCTTTGCTTGAAACTGAAAAGTTTAACCCACATTAGGCAATGGCTGTTAGATTGGAAACAAAACGCTACAGATTTTCACTCTATGATTATGGCAGTGGCTATATGGCACATATGGGAGAATAGAAATGCCTACCGTAATGGTGAGGCTTTAATTCATCCTCTTCGTATGGTGGGAAAGATCAAAGCTTATGTTGAATTTATTAATATGCATTCTTTCAGCTCGACCACTTCCATTAGACGTGAGACCTTGAAGTCGAACCAAAGCTGGTCTCCGCCGTCGGAGGGGTTGATGCTCGTCAATGTGGATGCAGCGATCTTCTCCCAATCTGCAAGAGCGGGCTTTGGAGTGGTGATACGTGATCACCGGGGAAGGGTGCAGGTGGCGAACAGAGGTTACTTTGAAAGAGTTCAGATTCCTGAAGTAGCAGAAGCCATGGCACTTCAGCAAGCCTTAATCCTTGCCAATAACACTGGTATGAGGAAGATCATGGTAGCATCTGATTGTTTATCATTGATCAATAAGATCAAGGGTTTAGGTTTTGATAGGTCCCCTACTGGAGCCATAGTCCATGATATTAGAAAATGTGCTACAAAGTTTGTATCCTGTAGTCTTATTCATGTCAATCGTTCTTGTAATGAGGCGGCACATGTTCTGGCCAAATCGGCGGAGAATGATGTTTGGTCCTGGTGGATTAATGAGTTCCCTGATGTAATCAGGACCATTATATGTAATGAATCAGCTATGAATGAATAAAAGGGCGCAGCTGCCCATTACCTCAAAAAAAGTCTCCTACTTGAATATTATGTGTTTTGACATGATCCTCCAGGATGTTTGAAAGGGGATACATGCAAGAACATTGGTCTATAAACATAACAAGGAAGGGGGAGGATGGAAATACATATAAATGTATTCTCACACACATATGACCTGTTATTGTCGTACAGGTGGAACAATATTTGTACCTCTTAATATTTTCGGTATGATGCCCACAAGTGCGAATGTAGAATGCAACAATAGGAGGAGGCACAGAAGGGAGTCCACCTAGCAGGAAGGAAGGTGTCCAGGGCTAAAAAATTGAGAAGGGGAAATCCATGGCCAATCGTGAAACACATATTTACAAGTGGAGGCATGGTTGGACCCACCTCACCCCAATCCTAATTAGAACACCTTGTCTTCCACAGCCATGTGAAGACATGCAATGCTACCTTGCAGGTGTGCTGGGATGGGAGGAAAGCGCATCGCCAGAGGCGAATCGAGACACAAACACGTCAACGAATTCTCCGTTGCCAGGCGAGCTGGAGGCAGAGGACGAGACCCGATGGGTTACGATCGTAGATAATGGCGGCAAAGATGCACCTAGTTTGACTTTGTTGCCAGAGAGGTGAGGCCCGACGCTCATTGTTGCATCTCTCTTTGTGTCTCCTTCTCTGCTGCTAGCCTGCTCGTACGACCGAGTGTCAGGCGACGGAGTATATATACAAAAGCAACTCAGTTTTTAGAAATTGAAACACATACCTCCATTAATTGCCGCTGGAAAGTGGCGCACATTAGCAACCATGAATGCTTCCACAAACCGATGATTGTTTTTTTCCTGGTGGATTAGCTTCACTCAGTTGCTTCACGTAACAGGCACGGCGACGCCTCGGTTTCGCCCCTCCCTGGAGAATGAAGTCAGCGCATCGGTAAGGCCCCAACGAGCTCGCCCGCATGTGGTCGATCCGGGCGCTGCTAGGTATTGCTCACTGCAAGCAATATGGCTCGTGTCGCGTACATCCCCCACTTGACCGCTAACATGGTGGGCCGGCCCATTGAGCCGCCTCACTCGCTAGTTGTTGCTCACCTGCTCATTCACGTTTTTTTTCCTCAAAAAAATGTTTTGATTTTTCCTTCTACTTTTTTCACTAATTTGAAAATTGTTTATGAATTTTAAAAAGTTGACAAATTCAAAAAAACTCACGAATTTGAAAGAGGTCGTAAATTCAAAAAAAGTTCATGGATTAAAAAATTGTTCATGAAATTTTAAAATGATGGTAAATTGAAAATATTCACAAATTCGAAAAGCTTCCAAGAACCTGAATAAATTTTGAAAAATCATGAACAACTTTATAATTTGTGAACAAAATTTGAAAGCGGAACATTTTTTAAAATACCGATTTTTTTGAAAATTTCGAACATGTTTTGAACCTAGGAAATTTTCTGAATAAGTGAATAAAATTATTAAACCTATTAATAAAGCACGCAGTGCTTCCCTGGTTCACTGTCGCGTAATTTTGCATAAAAGCCCATATGGTTTTTGTTATTCAACCCGCACTCCAGATTTGCTTCTGCTCGTACGCTACCTTCAATTTTCTTGTTTGTCCGTCGCTCAGATGGGCCTGGCTAGGCCCGCCTGGGCCGTCTCCACAAATTTTTAATTTACCAACTTATTGTGCACAATTTTCAATTTCGAATTAATAGTCCCACCCCGACACTGTACATCAAATCCTAGCAACTTATATACGTTCCAAATTGCAAGAACCAACAAGCCAACAAACAATCAAAGAGGAGAGGTGCATAATTCAACAAAAAGCAGTATGGGGTGCCCAGCCTAATAGAAAGCTCGAGACACTGCCGAGAGGATACAGAAAAAGATTCAAGATTGATAGCTCCGGGCAGAAGACCTGTTGTTGACACCAACAACGTCGGTAGCATGCAGCCAAGGATGACCCTGAGCACTCGGCCGCCAGGACCCCCCATACGCAACCGACCGACGAACGCGAAGCAGCATCTCCAATCACCGCCGCCAGATCTGTCGAGCGACTGAGCCACTGCACACTATGGCGGTCAGCAGGCGGCCGAATCTAGGCGGTCTAGCGACGAGGACACGAGTTGGGGGCGAGGAGCGAGAGGCGCTCGGGCAGGAGGCGGCCAAGCCGTGTGGGCGGCAGTGGAAGCGGCGACGGTCGGATTAAATGGCCGACAGCGGCAGGGGATCGAGCACCAGGGAAAACAAAGGAGAGGGTGAGGGAGAGGGGATCGCGTGGGGGTTGGGCGCTTTGCGTGCGAGCGTCTCTAGGTAGCGGCGAACGAGGGAGCGAGCGAGAGAGGGTTATAGGAGGAGGCCGACCTGAGCCTTAGGCCGCAACAGGTTAGGTGGGCCGGCCCATGTGCTACTTCTGTGCTCTCTCCCTCTCTTCTCTTTATTTCCATTTCCCATTTACAAAAATTAGAGAGATGGTTGCCTTAAAAAGGAAATTGGAGAGAGGGAAAAGAGAACAAAACAAATAGCCAGAGATTTTAGAAAATGTTGAACCTTTTTACATGGAGTCTAGATTTATACTTAGCCCAAATAAAAAAGTTACACCCACTTTGGAAGAGTTGAATTCAGACTCATTTGAATTTCCAAAAATGTTGATATTTTTGGTGGAGCTATGATAAATGCAGAAATAATTAAGGGAAAGGTTTGGAGGTCTATATTGAAGTAGAAAAGGCGTGGGATTTTAGAGAAATGTTTGAAAGGAATTTGAAAAGGCACTTAAATAAAAGCTAGGTTCAAATGATTTTATGAAACATTCATATTTAGCTGCTTTAGTCCCTATTTTTTCAAATGCAATTATTCATGAGAATGCCTGGGTAGCTTGCAGATATAATTATAAAAGGAGAAAATGTCTTCACCCATTCCATCATACGTTTGCTCAGTACAGAGTAGCTTGTAGATATAATTATAAAAGAGGAAATTTCTTCTAGATGAGATTAGTTGTTTAAGTTTTAACCATGACTGGCATGGTTCACGGACATATTTGTTGTGCGATATTTCTCCCGTTGCAACGCAAGGACATATTTACTAGTAAATTAAAAAAGGGAACATTTTTGGAAATTCTGAACCAGTTTCGAAAAACTTGAACATTATTTGAAATTCCCTGAGAATTTTTTGAATGTATGAACAATTTTTGAACCTCCGGAAAACTTTTGAGAATGCAAATATTTTTTGAATATGTGTTTTTTTAAATGGGAACATTTTTCTGAAACTCCTAGCAAATTTCTAAAAACACAAACTACTGTTGAATAAGTGAACAATTTTTTTAAAATGGAAACATTTATAAAATTTGTGAATTTTAGCAAATTAAATAACAGGAAAAACCATAAAATTGAAATCCGAATATTTTTCGAATGTGAATATTTTTGGAGTAGGTGAACAAATGTTTAATTAGGGAACAGTTTTAAATTTGAATGTTTTTTGAAAAATGTGAACATTTTTTACAGTGCCCTGGACATTTTGAACACAAGAACAGTTTTTAAATATGACAACAAAATTTAAAAAATTGAACATCTTTTTAAATTTGTAAGTTTTGAAAAAAATAAAGAAAAATAAACAAACATAAAAAATAACACTTAATACAAAAAATAGGAAAACTGCAAAAAAAACAGGAAAGAAAAATGTTTCAGAAACCTTCTAGAAGGTTGTCAAAACCCGTCAAGAATCTTCCAGAAGGTTCTTAAACCAGTCGTGACACCCGCTTCGCTTCAGTTCTAAGGGGCCGGCCCGTCTTCCTACTATAGTGGGCGATCAGAGCCATAACGCTCGCAGTGAGCGATACATAGGATTTTTGGACGTTATCCTTGTCTCGAAGGCTTCTCCTTGGTGCTTGGGCTTGCTTTTTGTTTGTATTTTCCCTGGTATTTGGGTTGGGCTTTGTGTCTGCATTTTTTGTTATAGGGTTGGCTTTCTTGTCAGAATTTTCTCGCGTTTTCTATTTGCTGCTTGCTGCGGTGAATTGTCGTTGATTCGCATAGGAGGGGCGCACCGAGTGAGTACCTAGGCCGGCCATTTAGTGCTAGGAAGAGCTTCCGGTTTGGGGCACATTCTGGCCGTTCAGCCTATATTTCAATAAAATTTGGTTATATGAACATGAATATTTGGATTAACAAAATAAGAACTATAACTGAAAGTAGACATAAAACCAAAAATAAGTATGATTATTGTAAAATTATAAAATGTTTATTGAATACAAGCAGCATAATATAATTAAAATATTTGAGCCTGTTTTGACATGCATTGTTAAATATTGAGGTGGACATTTTTCCTTGCATGGTTGAATGTTGAGCTGTCATAGTTGCATATGAGATAAATATGTTAGTGCAGATCACCTACTTAGTTATACATGATTTTATTGCAACACATGGGCATTCTGCTAGTAAGTCTAATTGCGAAATTGTTTTTACAATCCAGTGTGAACTTAGCTAGTCAAGACGAATAAAAAAGATTGTCGCAACCCGCGGGCATTCAGCCAGCAAATGTAAGTGCACTTGGTGTAAATTTCTTCGTTATTACGTGGCAACGCGCTGACATTCCGCCAGTGAATCTAATTGCAAAATTCTTTTTACAGTTTGGTATGGACTTAGCTAGCCAAAGCAGATAAAAAAAGCTGTTGCAATCAAGCTTGCCGGTTTAATCTACTACTATAAACGATGATCGTTGCTTAATTACTTTAATGTGAGTCGTCGGAGACTTCCCTGTATTGTTCTTTGTATAGCATTTCTTCTAAATCAGTCACGCCGAAACTACACTGGTCTTTATAGGCTGACATACTATCTTCCAATTGACCAAGTGGTGTGTTCTCACCCACATCATCTTCCTGCCAAAGTAACCTCTCCCTAGTAAATCTCCTCTTAGCTAGGAGCTTTAGACACTTCAAACATAGCTAAAGAGCATACTGAAAGGCACATTTGTCAAACATGCATGATTTTAGTAAAACAAATCTACCCCATAGGACTCTCTCAAAAATAAAAAATAAAAAAATCTACCCCATAGGAGTACTGTGTTTGCATTTCCAAGCATGCGTTCTTGTTCTCTGCCTTCTCTTTAGTACTTCTCCCATCCTTATTATGCAATAGAACAGCATTCAGAGGTATCCCAAGTTACCAACTACCCAAGATACTCAAAAGGCAAGCTACCCTCTACACATGTGAATAGAAGTACAACCACTAATCATATATTTCTGTTTTACTAAAACAAAACAATTTGCTTGTGTGAAAATCGGGTTGTAAACCAGACGCCTGTTCAAACATGGACAAAATAAATTTCAGTTTTCTAGCGTCACCACCTCTTGGATGGTGCATGTTGGTCGCCCATGCATGCACAGAACTATCGAGCTATAATAGAGGTGCTTGCCAAAAAAAAACTGACTTTGCTTAAGCACCCACTACAGGAAAAACTGGCTATGCCGAGCAACTCATGAATGGCTAGTGTTCTTTCACGGAGTATGCCTAGTGCTGGATACCGAGTGTTACACTCGACATACGGTGTGTCGAGTATTTATGGGCCTTTACATTGTTTTTCCCGGAGTGACCAATGCCTATTTCTATAATAGAGGTACCTCAGTAAGCCACTTCAAAGCCGACATCAGATCTTTTTCCATGACAAATCAAACATTTTTTTATGACAGTTTGTGTTTGTCGCGGATGGTAATTAGGTTCAGTTGACAAGCATGACCAATCCTCCTCATTTCATTTTTTGCCAAGAATTGCCATGCTCGTAAACTAAATTTGCCATCTCACGCCAATTAAATGTGCCACAAAAACGTTCGCCATCCTTAAAAAATCTGACGTTGGATTTTTAGCATTACCATTTTTAAGCACCTTGCATTGTATATGGCCTATGCAAGCAGTACATGCAAGAATACTATATAGGAAAACACTTCCAATCAGTAGTCTGACTCCAAGCAAATCGTCAGACTTATTGGCTACCGTGGATTCTCGTCGGATCTCACGGTGTAGAAACAACTTAATGGCTCGTACACATTTATTCCTGAAGAAAGGAAATAATCCCGTCGCCCCCTCCCCCGCTAATTACTCTGCCCAAATCTCCTCGTCATCTCGTCTCGCACGCACGCGCCACCCCTGAGCTCGTCGTGAAGCACATTGACCCGACCTATCAGATTCTGCCGCTCATCGCCTGCTTCCTCGTCACCCCTGAGCTCGCCGCGAAGCACATCGCCTCGAACTCTCCGATCGCCGCACATCGCCTGATTCCTTGTCACCTCGTCGTCGAGCACATAGCTACCCCACCGCCCAGATCCGTTGCATGCTCCTCGGTGCGACCCCAAGGTGGCTCTCCACCGGTGCGGCCACCGGACTGGCCTCAGGTCACATCGCAGGTGCACCTTCCTAGCATTAGGGAGTCAAGCCCCCCATCTCTTCGGTGGTTGGTGCTTCGGTAGGTTTGAATCGGCTGCAGCTTGGCAAATTGCAATTTTCTATGTAATGTACTATGTGATGAGTATGTTCGTTGTATTAGTTATTTTGTCATCGAACAATTTGGTTGTTGGATTATTTAGGTCTTCGATCATCATACCTATGCAGGCAGACAATTGTAGTCAATCATAGTTTCAATTTTCAATGCTTCCAATGTAGATGAGAATTGTTGAGTAAACAACCTTCCATTGCTTCTTGTATATGGAGTGTCCACAAAAACGCCTCCACAATTGGCGCCAATTTTCTTTGTTTCATTTTTCAAACTTTCATGCTTCAACCTATCAATAATAATGAACCAACTGCATTTTTTTGTACTGCTTACCTTGGTGCTTCTACACTGTAAGCACTTTGTTTTGATCGCTTAGAAAATGCTTAAAGTGTAGAAGCACCAAGGTAAGAATCACGAACAAATGCAGTTGTTGATTATTAAAAATGCTTGCATTTATCAACTTGAAAATCCTTGCATTTATCAACTTAAAAATCCTTTCTTTTAGAATGTTGCCGACACAGATGCATCCTCGTGTTGCTAGCAAGATTTATTTCATTATTCATTATCAAAATTTTATGCCTCATGTTTTCATGCTTCTTGTCATTTACCAAAATATGTGCTACTTTCATAAATATGCGTCCATTTTTAAAATTTCATGCTTCCAAATAACACTACCTATGTAACCAGTGCACTTTTGCATGCTTCTCACCAGGGTTCTTCTACATTGTAATCATTTGGTTCCGTCTGACAAGAAAAATGCTTCCATTCATCAACCGATAATAGGTTCAGTTTGTATGTTAGCGACACAAGAGATGCATCCTCTTGTTTGTGCCAAACTTAGTTTATTATCTATTATCAATGACCTCTACTTCATACAAAGATATGTTATGTTGGGTTCCCATAATTTAATGCTTCCTGCAATTTCTCGTACTGTGTTCAACAAATAGCTTGTTCAGCGAATAAAATTCCTTATTTCTATTATCTTGCTTCCATACAACTATCTTGAGAAGACATCGTACCCTTTCTGTATTTCCAGTGGAGGCTATGTTTGGTGGTATGAGGCAGCTGAAGTGTAGTTCACGGCGGCACCTGCTGAACATCATCGGAGCTACAATAGGGGAGAGGGTGAAGTCAGCCAGAAGAAGCTGGGAAAGATGTTGCTTGAACTGGTTTAGGCTCACTCTAAATTGTGATTGTAATTTTCATTTCCTTGGAAATATAAGTAATCAAATATAGAAGCCGAATTTTTTTGTTTGCCTGATGCAACTTTATGTTCTATTGAATTCTAGTGGATGGAAATAAGAATTTGCGTGATTGTAAAAAAATGTAGTTGAACATTGGATGCGATTTTTGACTAGAGAGAATTGAATCTCATTTTCGATAGAAGCAAATCTTCTTTTTGATAGAAACATATTCGAAGCAAATATTCTTCTGAACAGAAGCACAATTGTAATATAATGGAAACAAATAGTCTTCTCAACATAAGCACAATTGCATCGCAACGTGAGATGGTGCTTCCATCGATAAAAGTAAGGGTGTGGCTAGGTCTCAGTCGACTCGACTGAGATTTAACCAAGTCTCAGTCAAGTGGCATAACATGAAAGAGAGAAGAAGAAAAAACTGGATTTTTTTTTGCATGGATCTCAATGTAAAATCTTATGGATATAGCATCGACTGGGACTTAACTAAGTCTCAGTCGACTGAGGCTTAGCAAGACTGTAAAAGTAATGCTTCTATGATCGAATAACAACGCGAAAGTGTGCTTCCATTGACAAAAAGTAATGCTTCTATGCAGACTTCCCACGGAAATAATTATTTTTTGTATTTGTTTATTGAAAGCACATCTCAATCTAAAAAGAAAAGATGTTTCCTTGCACAAAAATGCATCTGCAAAAATAGAAATATATTTGTTGGAAGCAAATCGCAAGTTAGGAAACTAATTAGACGTAGCTTCAAGAAAAAGGAAACTAATTAGACGAGATTAACGCAAAAATAACCCGTAATTGTTTCCTTGCAAAAAAATGCATCTGCAAAAATAGAAATATATTTGTTTGTTGGGAGCAAATCACAAGTTGTTAGGAAACTAATTACACGTAGCTTAAAAAAAGGAAAGTAATTAGACGTGATTAATGCAAAAAAACCATAATTAACGAGAAGGGAACCATCCATAATTAGCGCTCGTTACATCCTCTCGCGCAGGTCCTAGGAGGCAAATCGGACGTCCCTGCTTCCTCTGATCCTACGGTGCACAGGTGGGCTGATGGATGCATTCCATCTATAGTCTCATGACTGTCCGAAAAAGTTTGTTCCCCAAATAAATGTATCTAGCACTAATTTGATGCTAGATACATTCAAGATAAGTTTGAGACAAACTTGTCCGGACGGAGGGAGTATATAGGGACTCATCCACAACTATAGCAGCACACCAAGCTAGACTCGTTTGGCAATAACAGGTGCTACAGTCCTAAAAAAAAACAGGTGCTACACCAGGAAGCAGGCAAAAGCAAAGCTTTCGGGGAAGATGGGTATCCATCTCCTCAGCAGCTGCCAAGGCGCTAGCGCCACTGCTCGTGTTAGCATTCATCTCCCTCATGATCCACGGAGGCTGGTGCTGCTCAGGCGTCCCAAGAGCAAGATCGCATGTTCTCGTGGCAGAATTGTTGGTGCGTCGGCGCCGGCTCTCCCGCCGGGGCCTGTGCCGTGGCCGGTAGTGGGGAACCTTCCCGAGATGTTACTCAGCAAGCCGGCATTCCGGTGGATCCATCGGATGATGGAGGACATGGGCACCGACATCACCTGCGTTCGCCTCGGCAGCGTGCACGTCATCGCCATCACCTGCCCCAGCATCGCCCGCGAGGTACTCAGGACGCAGGACGCCAACTTCGCCTCCCGCCCGCTCACCTTCGCCTCCGGCACCATCAGCGGCGGGTACAAGGACGCCGTGCTCTCGCCCTTCGGCGACCAGTGGAAGAAGATGCGCCGCGTGCTCACCTCGGAGATCGTCTGCCCGTCCCGCCACCGGTGGCTCCACGACCGCCGCGCCGACGAGGCCGACAACCTCAGCCGCTACGTCCACACCCTCGCCACCGGGTCTGCGTCTGGCGTGGACGTGAGGCACGTGGCGAGGCACTACTGCGGCAACGTCATCCGCCGGCTAGTCTTCGGCCGGCGGTACTTCGGCGAGCCTCGGCCGGACGGTGGGCCGGGCCTGATGGAGGAGGAGCACATGGACGCCGTGTTTACGTCCCTCGGGCTCCTCTTCGCGTTCTGCGTCTCAGACTACCTCCCGTGGCTGCGCGGTCTCGACCTGGATGGCCACGAGAAGGCGGTCAAGGAGGCGAACACGACGGTGAACCGGCTCCACGACACAGTCATCGACGAGCGATGGAGGCAGTGGAAGTCCGGCGAGAGGAGGGAGCTCGACGACTTCCTCGACGTGCTCATCACGCTCAAAGACGCTCAGGGGAAGCCGGCGCTCACCATCGAAGAGGTCAAAGCGCACTCGCTGGTTGGTTATCCACACTTTATATATACAAGGGCATGCATGCAAAACAAAAAGGCTTCCAAATTGATGTGTTGGGATGATGGTGTAGGACATAATATTAGCGGCCACCGACAATCCGTCGAATGCGGTGGAGTGGGCGCTGGCGGAGATGGCGAATGCACCGGAGGTGATGGCAAAGGCGGTGGAGGAGATGGACCGGGTGGTGGGCCGAGAGCGGCTGGTGCAGGAATCGGACATCCCGCAACTCAACTATGCCAAGGCGTGCATCCGCGAGGCGTTTCGGCTGCATCCCGTCGCCCCCTTCAATCTGCCGCACGTTGCGCTTGACGACACTACTGTTGCCGGCTACCACGTGCCCAAGGGCAGCCACGTCATCCTCAGCCGCATCGGGCTTGGTCGAAACCCGGTCATCTGGGAGGAGCCACTTCTCTTCAAACCAGAGCGCCACATTAATATGGCTGAAGGCGGCGATGTGGTGCTCACTGAGAATGAATTGCGGTTCATCTCCTTCAGCACCGGCCGCCGTGGGTGCATCGCATCATCGCTAGGGACGGACATGTGCATGATGCTCTTCGGGCGGCTAATCCAAGGGTTTACTTGGAGCAAGCCGCAGGGGGTAGCAGCCATCAATCTCAGCGAGTCGGAGCATGATTTATTCCTAACCAAGCCGTTGGTGCTCCACGCAGAGCCGCGCCTGCCGGTGCACCTCTACTCTGCCACTGACATCTAATCTAATTGACCTTCGGCCGGTCTAGGTTACATGTCACAAGTTTCAATGTATTATATTAATCCTCGCAAAACATAAATTTTAGTTTACAATGTTATTAAACAAGAGGTAAATAAGGCACAATGCACTGCCATCAACATCTAATTGATCTTCGGTGGGCCAGAGTTGTTTGTAACAATTCCAATCCATTATATTATATCCTACAAAAGCAAAATTGCATTACTATGTTTATAAAACTACAAGTAATCAAGTCACGATGCATTGCCACCGCTATCTAATTGATCTTTTGTCGGCCAGAGTTGCATGTAACAAGTTTCGATCTACTCCCTCCGTCCCAAAATTCTTGTCTTAGATTTGTCTAAATACGGATGAATCAATTCACGTTTTAGTATTAGATACATCCGTATCTAGACAAATCTAAGACAAGAATTTTGGGACGGAGGAAGTATTATGTTATTCTAAGAAGAAACAAGTTTTAATCTACTACCTCCTTTGTCTTAAAATGTAAGATATTATTTTTTACACTTAACACTGTGATAGTGTCAAAAACATCAGACATTTTGAGATAGAGGTAGTATATATATTTAAACAAGCATCCACTTTATTTTGCATAGGCCAAAATATATTGATGTTCGATAACATTAGGGGGCTAATTACAAAAGTCATATATCTATTTTTTTTGACATAGTACAATTACAGATGCTTATGTACACTCACTCATATGAACGCACACACGCAACTCGAGGACACTGAGCTGGCACAATATTTTGAGATTGATGAAGTCACCGCGGGCATCTTGCAGTCGACAGAAATCTTACTGAAGGAACCATTTGAATTACTAAAATAAATTCAGAAAAATGTGAGTCACTTATGAACTGGTTCTCTCACAAGAAATCTAACCATTTGAGTTATGCGTAAATTCGCAAAAGTCATCTGTTTACGTTTGGTGGTAGAGAGCTGTCCGTATCTACCAATTATGCAATGTGTAGTTTAGTCTGTAAAAAATACGGCAACACAAGTTGTGCTTGAATCGGAGACGCTAGCTAACCGGCTCCTTTGTCGTGCAGCGGACACGTCAGGGATGCTACAGTACCCCGGGCAGTGTAAACGCAGAAGGCACGGCAGGGCGCATTGTAGCCGAAATCACTGTTTGTGTACTGTAGCAGGACACAATGTTCCATTCCTGTAGCGTGTTCACTGTTTACGCTCTGTAGAAGAAAGATCTCAGCCATTTATACTGCATCTAACAGCTGACAGATGCCCAAAGCCAGGGACTGTAGCATCCCTACCGTGCTCACTGGCTCACGGTAGAGGAGCCGGTTCCGTGATGATGCCATGATGACTTTGAATGATGATGTCATGATGACTTTGGATGATGATGCCATGATGACTTCAGCAAGCGAGTTTCGTTTTACTCGTGCTACGACTGATTGGCATGATGCATGAGATACTGACTTCGAACTTAAATTTTATAAAATGACTCTTACAAAGTTTTGTGCATTTTCGCTTACAGAGTTTTTTTAGTACAATGTTTGAAAATCAATGGAAGAAAGGGCATGTCTAAAATATGTGGTGGCCACATATTATAAATATTGATAATATGATATCAGGTATCACCAACGACGGAGCTATGTACAAGTCTGAGGGCCCCCCAGCCCATACGTGATTCATTTTTTATTTGCTACTACTAGTAACTAGTGACTGCAGCAGTTTGCCTGTGATTCATTTTTTATTTGCTACTACTCCCTCCGTTCCGATTTAAACTAGTGACTGCAGCAGTTTGCCTCAGTCCTATGATTCTCACGCATGCATACACCCATCATCTTCACGCACGCACAGCTCGGCTGCTCCCCAACCATTGCTACTCAGCTGCTCCATCTCATCCGGCACAACTGCCGTCACACTGGCTTGGTGCTGACTCTAGAAGAGCTCTACCCCTGGCCCGCGCAAGGAGCCGGCGACAGTGAGGAACAAGGACGCGCTCGAGCTGTGTCTTCGCCACTAATCCATTGCCTCTGATGTTCTTGTCTGCATCTGCATGAACGGCCATGAACGGCCGGCCGGTCGGCCACTCCTCGTCCAGTTATTTTGGTTCCCTGTATGAGTATGATTAGCACTCCTATTGACTTGGTCTCATTAAGGATTTCAACAGCACATATTTGTTCACCTAGTTACTTGAATTGGGACTAAAAAAGAGACCGAAAAGCTGATCTATATTACCCCATGGTTTGGTAATGACACGTCGAGGTTTAAGAGCAACTTCAATGGGGCGACCCATTTTGTCCGCCCGCGTACGTTTGGGTCGGCGCGGACAAAAGTGGCGGCCCAACGCGCCGACCCAAACTCAAATCGTGTCCGTCTGGCGTCCGCGCCGACCCATTTCCGGCCCAAAATTGCGCCTGAAATGCGTCGGCGCGGACCGCCGCGTCCCCACCTGGCGGCCACCCAACCGCCACCGGTCGTCTTATTTATGACGATCACCGACAGCGGGCCCACGCGTCAACCAGTGGAAGCGTCCTTTTTTAACCACGCGTGCGGCGGGGTCGGCCTCATCCACTTCTCCCGTCCATATCTGCCCCCCCCCCACCACCACTCCCTTTGCTTCCTCGCCGGCGACCGCAAACCCTAGCCATGGGCCTCTTCGGCAGCAGCAAGGGCAAGGGCAAGGGCACCCCCGGCGCCTCGTCCTCCCGTGCTCCCCTTCCCCCTCCTCCTCCTCCGGCGGTGACGCGTTTCCGCCCTGGTCGCCGGCGCCTGCACATCCCGGTGCACCAAGCGCGGTGGCACTAGGAGTACAGGCAGCCATTGCCGTACCCCGATGTCACGCTGCCGCATCGTTGGCATCTGGATCCGCAGCGGATCCCGGTGCCGGCGGTTCCTCGTACCCAACGGGCGCACGACGAGGAGGTGCGCAGGCGCCGCACGCAGCTCACGCCGGAGCAGCGTCGGCTGCCAGAGTACGCCGCCGACTCCCCCAATTGGGAGGCGTGGTTTGCCCTCGAACACGAGGAGCAACGGCGCTCGGGTGTCGACGCCGTCCCACCGCCGCCCCCGCAGGTAGAGCCGGAGGACATGGAGGCGGAGGCGGAGTACCAAGCCGCCCTCGAGGAGGCCCTGCATCACGCGTTGGAGGCTAGCCGCCTCGAGGAGGACGCGCACTGGGATGGGCTGGAGCAAGCCCTAGCCCTGTCGGCAGCGGGGGACTCTGTCCACACCCCGCTCTTCGTGCCGCCACCGCCACCGTCACCGCCCGTCCAGCCCAAGCCGGAGCCGGAGCCGACGCGTAAGCGCTCCCCGCCTCCACCCACTTGGCCGGAGGAGGCCTACTCGTGGACGGGTCAGTACCGCGAGTGGGTGAGCGCACCTCCCGTCCACTTCGCCGCGACGCCGGCGAAGGAGGCGGCCCACCTCGAGCGATGGAAGGAGCACTGGCTCCGCCTGGAGAAGGCCAACGGCGAGGAGCAGATGCGCTACGAGGCCATGCTCCAACGCGACGCGGAGGCGCTCCGGCTCGAGGAGGAGGAGGAGGAGCGCGTGCGGCTTGCCGCAATGCCGCCGCCTCAGCAGACGCCGGAGGAGGCTGCCCTAGCAGCGTACCAGGCGGCGTTCGGGTGGGCTGGCCCTGCTCCGGTCTTCATCGACCTCACCGACGACGGCGGCGTCGACGGCAAGGGCAAGAGCAAGGCCAACGACGTCTAGGGCAGCGTGTCGGGCAGCAGCAAGCGGGCGCAGACTTTTATTAATGTTTTATTTAATGTTTATTAGATTTAGGTGGACTTTGGCCGGCGTTTGACCGGCCACTTTATGTTTAATTATGTTTATTTCGTGCAACTTATTTTTTTTCACAGCGGCACATTTGGGTCGGCCTACCCGTTGGGTGATCAAGCCGACGCATTTTAAAATGCGGTCGCGCACGTCCGCCTGGCCGACTCAAACGGACAAAAAACGGACAAAGCGTGCGTCCGTTTAAGTCGCTCCGTTGGAGTTGCTCTAAAAGCTCAGTCGGATTTGTATCCAAGTAGACAAGATGTATGTTTTGGTCCAGTTAGTTCCTTTTTGAAGTATATATGTACGTACTTTGCAACCAATATAGGTAATATTCTAGGGAACGATGCATACAACCAACTTTATCTCTAGAATATTTGGAGAGATTTTTTTTTCGAAAAGGGAGGACTCCCCGGCCTCTGCATCAGAACGATGCATACAACCAACTTTATTAAAAAACAAATAGGTTCAACAAAGGTTTTAAAGTCAGAAAGAAAGTAAAGAAAAGCTCACAAAGAGCGTACAATAAGGTAACCATAGCGCCACAACCGGCCGGCATAAACAAGATAATGAAACTAATTGCCTATCCTATTACATGACCGCCATCCAAACCGGTTGAATATATCCCGTGCTACCATCCCCCACCGGATAGATCCAGTGACCAAACGCTCCCTGGCCTCCGTCGAAGTGAGTAGCGACCACATACGGATCAAAGCAGTGGCTCGGAAGATAACCTGTAAAAAATGAAAATTTGTTGTTCTGTTAAAAACCAAGTCATTTCTGCAATTCCAGACTGCCCACAATAAAGCACATACTCCTACGCGAATGTGTCTCGCTGTTTCGGCCTCTATCCCGTTAAGCCACATTCCAAATAACGTGCTGACAGAATTCGGAGGAGTAATATTAAAGGCTATGTGCACCGTCCGCCATAGCACTTTTGCCATCGGACAGTCAAGAAAAAGGTGTTTGATAGTTTCATCCCGATCACAAAAACTACATCTAGTAGGTCCTGTCCAGTTACGCTTTGCCAAATTGTCCTTGGTTAAAATGACTTATTTATGTACAAACCACATAAACACTTTAATTTTCAAAGGAACTTTGACTTTCCAAATATGTCTGGAACTAGGAATGGAGCTAGAATTGATAACATCGAGATACATCGATTTAACTGTAAACTCCCCAGTCCTAGTAAGCTTCCAGCGCAACTGATCGGGTTGTTGAGACAGCTGGACCTCCATCAGTCTACTCACTAAATGGAGCCAAGCTTCCCAACGATTACCAGCTAGCGTTCTCCTGAATTGAATATTAAGGGGGATGGACTGAAATACTGTAGCAACGTACGCGTCGCGTCGTTGAACAATACTATAAAGAGATGGGTATTGAAGTGCGAGGGGTGTCTCTCCTAGCCAAGTATCCTCCCAGAAACGCGTGTTGGTGCCATTTCCGATTATAAACTTTGTCCTATTGAAAAAGGCTGATTTGACTCTCATCAGCCTTTTCCAAAAAGGCAAATCCGTCGGCCTTGCTGTCACCTGGGACAAAGTTTTGGAGTGAAGATAGTTACGACGGAGAATCTACGCCCATGTGGCCTCTGTCTCTACAGATAACTTAGACGGCCACTTGCTGAGAAGACATCTGTTCTTGACTTCAAGATTTTCAATGCCAGGACCCCCTTGGGCTTTTGGTCGACAAATAATGTCCCATTTGGCGAGTCTGTATTTTCTTTTTAGTTCATCACTCTGCCAGAAGAAACGGGATCGATAGAAGTCCAGCCTTTTCCTAACTCCAATTGGAACCTCAAAATAAGACAAAAGAAACATAGGCATACTCGTGAGAACCGAATTAATAAGAATTAATCGGCCTCCGTATGACATGAGCTTGCCCTTCCAGCAACTCAGTTTCTTCTCAAATCAATCCTCAATGCACTTCCATTCTCTGTTCGTTAGCTTACGATGGTGGATTGGTATACCTAGATACGTAAAAGGTAAAACCACCAATTCGCACCCAAACAATTGCCTATAAGCCTCTTGGTCCTCATTGGCTCTTCCAAAGCAGAACAATTCGCTTTTATGAAAGTTAATCTTTAACCCGGTCAATTGTTCAAATAAGCATAACACCAGCTTCATATTTCTCGCTTTTGCCAAGTCATGCTCCATAAAGATGATAGTATCATCGGCGTACTGTAGGATGGACACACCTCCATCCACTAGATGAGGCACCAAGCCACCCACCTGACCAGCGTCCTTGGCCCTTCCTATTAGAATTACCAACATATCAACTACAATGTTGAACAAAATAGGAGACATCGGATCCCCTTGTCTCAGGCCCTTATGTGTCTGGAAATAATGACCTATGTCGTCATTCACTTTAATTCCGACACTCCCCTTTTGCGTGAAGGATTCTGAAGGAAATATGCCCTAGAGGCAATAATAAAGTTATTATTTATTTCCTTATTTCATGATAAATGTTTATTATTCATGCTAGAATTGTATTAACCGGAAACATAATACATGTGTGAGTACATAGACAAACAGAGTGTCACTAGTATGCCTCTACTTGACTAGCTCGTTGATCAAAGATGGTTATGTTTCCTAGCCATAGACATGAGTTTTCATTTGATTAACAAGGTCACATCATTAGGAGAAGGATGTGATTGACTTGACCCATTCCGTTAGCTTAGCACTTGATCGTTTAGTATGTTACTATTGCTTTCTTCATGACTTATACATGTTCCTATGACTATGAGATTATGCAACTCCCGTTTACCGGAGGAACACTTTGTGTGCTACCAAACGTCACAACGTAACTGAGTGATTATAAAGGTGCTCTACAGGTGTCTCCGAAGATACTTGTTGGGTTGGCGTATTTCGAGATTAGGATTTGTCACTCCGATTGTCGGAGAGGTATCTCTGGGCCCTCTCGGTAATGCACATCACTATAAGCCTTGCAAGCATTGTGACTAATGGGTTAGTTGCGAGATGATGTATTACGGAACGAGTAAAGAGACTTGTCGGTAACGAGATTGAACTAGGTATTGAGATACCGACGATCGAATCTCGGGCAAGTAACATACCGATGATAAAGGGAACAATGTATGTTGTTATGCGGTCTGACCGATAAAGATCTTCGTAGAATATGTGGGAGCTAATATGAGCATCCAGGTTCCGCTATTGGTTATTGACCGGAGACGTGTCTCGGTCATGTCTACATAGTTCTCGAACCCGTAGGGTCCGCACGCTTAAAGTTTCCATGACGGTTATATTATGAGTTTATGAGTTTTGATGTACCGAAGGTAATTCAGAGTTCCGGATGAGATCGGGGACATGATGAGGAGTCTCGAAATGGTCGAGACATAAAGATCGATATATTGGACGACTATATTCGGACATCGAAAAGGTTCCGAGTGATTCGGGTATTTTCGGAGTACCGGAGAGTTATGGGAATTCGCCGGGGAGTATATGGGCCTTATTGGGCTTTAGGGGAAAGAGAGAGGAGAGGCTGGGCGCCCCCCAAGGCCTAGTCTGAATTAGACTAGGGGGAGGGGCTGCGCCCCTCCCTCCTTCTCTTCTCTCTCCCCTTTCCTTGACTCCTACTCCTACTACTTGGAAGGGGGGGGGGGAATCCTACTCCCGGTGGGAGTAGGACTCCTCCTAGGGCGCGCCATAGAGAGGGCCGGCCCTCCTCCTCCTCCACTCCTTTATATACGGGGAGGGGGGCACCCCTTGGAGACACAACAATTGATCGTTTGATCTTTTAGCCGTGTGCGGTGCCCCCCTCCACCATAGTCCACCTCGATAATACTGTAGCGGTGCTTAGGCGAAGCCCTGCGTCGGTAGAACATCATCATCGTCACCACGCCGTCGTGCTGACGGAACTCTCCCTCAAAGCTCGGCTGGATCGGAGTTCGAGGGACGTCATCGAGCTGAACGTGTGCTGAACTCGAAGGTGCCGTACGTTCGGTACTTGGATCGGTCGGATCGTGAAGACGTACGACTACATCAACTGCGTTGTGCTAACGCTTCCGCTTTCGGTCTACGAGGGTACGTGGACACTCTCCCCTCTCGTTGCTATGGATCACCATGATCCTGTGTGTGCGTAGGAAAATTTTGAAATTGCTACGTTCCCCAACAGTGGCATCCGAGCCTGGTTTTATGCGTAGATGTCATATGCACGAGTAGAACACAAGTGAGTTGTGGGCGATATAAGTCATACTGCTTACCAGCATGTCATACTTTGGTTCGGCGGTATTGTTGGATGAAGCGGCCCGGACCGACATTACGCGTACGCTTACGCAAGACTGGTTCTACCGACGTGCTTTGCACACATGTGGCTGGCGGGTGTCAGTTTCTCCAACTTTAGTTGAACCGAGTGTGGCTACGCCCGGTCCTTGCGAAGGTTAAAACAGCACCAACTTGACAAACTATCGTTGTGGTTTTGATGCGTAGGTAAGAACGGTTCTTGCTCAGCCCGTAGCAGCCACGTAAAACTTGCAACAACAAAGTAGAGGACGTCTAACTTGTTTTTGCAGGGCATGTTGTGATGTGATATGGTCAAAGCATGATGCTAAATTTTATTGTATCAGATGATCATGTTTTGTAACCGAGTTATCGGCAACTGGCAGGAGCCATATGGTTGTCGCTTTATTGTATGCAATGCAATCGCCTTGTAATGCTTTACTTTATCACTAAGCGGTAGCAATAGTCGTAGAAGCATAAGATTGGCGAGACGACAACGATGCTACGATGGAGATCAATGTGTCGCGCCGGTGACGATGGTGATCATGACGGTGCTTCGGAGATGGAGATCACAAGCACAAGATGATGATGGCCATATCATATCACTTATATTGATTGCATGTGATGTTTATCTTTTATGCATCTTATCTTGCTTTGATTGACGGTAGCATTATAAGATGATCTCTCACTAAATTTCAAGATAAAAGTGTTCTCCATGAGTATGCACCGTTGCCAAAGTTCGTCGTGCCCAGACACCACGTGATGATTGGGTGTGATAAGCTCTACGTCCATCTACAACGGGTGCAAGCCAGTTTTGCACACGCAGAATACTCAGGTTAAACTTGACGAGCCTAGCATATGCAGATATGGCCTCGGAACACTGAGACCGAAAGGTCGAGCGTGAATCATATAGTAGATATGATCTGTTGGGGAACGTAGTAATTTCAAAAATTTCCTATGTACACGCAAGATCATGGTGATGCATAGCAACGAGAGGGGAGAGTGTTGTCTACGTACCCTCGTAGACCGTAAGCGGAAGCGTTATATCAACGCGGTTGATGTAGTCGTACGTCTTCACGATCCGACCGATCCAAGTACCGAAAGCACGGCACCTCCGAGTTCTGCACACGTTCGGCTCGGTGACGTCCTCGCCTTCTCGATCCAGCAAGAGGGGCGAAGTAGTAGATGAGTTCTGGCAGCACGACGGCGTGGTGACGGTGTTGGTGAAGAACAATCTTCGCAGGGCTTCGCCTAAGCACTACGAAAACTATGACGGAGGATAAGCTAGAGGAGACGGGGTTGCCGGCACACGGCTTGGTGTTTCTTGATGTGTCTTGGGTGCTAGCCCTACCCCTCTATTTATATGTTGAGCCTTGGGGTCGAAACTTGTAGTAAAAGCCTCCACAAAGTCGGTTTCACCCGAAAGGCAAGAGTCCTTCTCGGACTCCAGGGCCAGACGCCAGGGTTCCCGGCGTCTGGACCCAGACGCCAGGGACCCTGGCATCTGGCCCCTGGACTACGCAAAACTTCCTTTTGTGCTTTCCAAAAACCTCGTGGGCTTTCCCCTTTGGCCCAGATAAAGTGTTCTCGTGCCCAAACATTTCAGGAAACATCCGGAACCCCTTCCGATGGATTCCGGAACCTTTCCGGAGATCAAACACTACTATCCACATATCAATCTTTACTTCCGGACCATTCCGGAGTTCCTTGTCATATCCGTGACCTCATCCAAAACTCCGAACAACATTCGGTCACCAACATACATAACTCATAGTACTATATCGTTAACGAACGTTAAGCGTGCGGACCCTACGGGTTCGGAAACTATGTAGACATGACCGAGACACCTCTCTTGTCAATAACCAATAGCGGGACCTGGATGCCCATATTGGCTCCTACATATTCTACGAAGATCTTTATCAGTCAGACCGCATAACAACATACGTTGTTCCCTTTGTCATCAGTATGTTACTTGCCCGAGATTCGATCATAGGTATCTCAATACCTAGTTCAATCTCGTTACCAGCAAGTCTCTTTACTCGTTCCGTAATACATCATCCCGCAACTAACTCATTAGTTGCAATGCTTGCAAGGCTTATAGTGATGTGCATTACCGAGTGGGCCCAGAGATACCTCTCCGACAATCGGAGTGACAAATCCTAATCTCGAAATACGCCAACCCAACAAGTACCTTTGGAGACACCTGTAGAGCACCTTTATAATCACCCAGTTACGTTGTGACGTTTGGTAGCACACAAAGTGTTCCTCCGGTAAACGGGAGTTGCATAATCTCATAGTCATAGGAACATGTATAAGTCATGAAGAAAGCAATAGCAACATACTAAACGATCGAGTGCTAAGCTAACGGAATGGGTCAAGTCAATCACATCATTCTCCTAATGATGTGATCCCGTTAATCAAATGACAACTCATGTCAATGGCTAGGAAACTTAACCATCTTTGATTAACGAGCTAGTCAAGTAGAGGCATACTAGTGACACTTTGTTTGTCTATGTATTCACACATGTATTATGTTTCCGGTTAATACAATTCTAGCATGAATAATAAACATTTATCATGAAATAAGGAAATAAATAATAACTTTATTATTGCCTCTAGGGCATATTTCCTTCAGTCTCCCACTTGCACTAGAGTCAATAATATAGATCACATCGCCATGTGATTTAACATCAATAGTTCATATCACCATGTGATTAACACCCATAGTTCACATCATCATGTGACCAACACCCAAAGGGTTTACTAGAGTCAATAATCTAGTTCACATCGCTATGTGATTAACACGCAAAGAGTACTAAGGTGTGATCATGTTTTGCTTGTGAGAGAAGCTTAGTCAACGGGTCTGCCATATTCAGATCCGTATGTATTTTGCAAATTTCTATGTGTACAATGCTCTACACGGAGCTACTTTAGCTAATTGCTCCCACTTTCAATATGTATCCAGATGAAGACTTGGAGTCATCTGGATCAGTCCCAAAACTTGTATCGACGTAACCCTTTACGACGAACCTTTTGTCACCTCCATAATCAAGAAACATATCCTTATTCCACTAAGGATAATTTTTGACCGCTGTCCAGTGATCTACTCCTAGATCACTATGGCACTCCCTTGACAAAATCAGTGTAGGGTATACAATAGATCTGGTACATAGCATGGCATACTTTATAGAACCTATGGCTGAGGCATAGGGAATGATTTTCATTCTCTTTCTATCTTCTGTCGTGGTCGGGCTTTGAGTCTTACTCAATTTCACACCTTGTAACACAGGTAAGAACTCTTTCTTTGACTGTTCCATTTTGAACTACTTCAAAATCTTGTCAAGGTATGTACTCATTCAAAAAACTTATCAAGCATCTTGATCTATCTCTCTAGATCTTGATGCTCAAGCAGCTTCACCGAGGTCTTTCTTTGAAAAACTCCTTTCAAACACTCCTTTATGCTTTGTAGAATAATTCTACATTATTTCCGATCAACAATATGTCATTCACATATACTTATCAGAAATGTTGTAGTGCTCCCACTCACTTTCTTGTAAATACAGGCTTCTCCAAAAGTCTGTACAAAACCAAATGCTTTGATCACACTATCAAAGCGTTTATTCCAACTCCGAGAGGCTTGCACCAGTCCATAAATGGATCGCTGGAGCTTGCACACTTTGTTAGCTCCCTTTGGATCGACAAACCTTCCGGTTGCATCATATACAACTCTTCTTCCAGAAATCCATTCAGGAATGCAGTTTTTACATCCATTTGCCAAATTTCATAATCATAAAATGCGACAATTGCTAACATGATTCGGACAGACTTAAACATCGTTACGGGTGAGAAGGTCTCATCGTAGTCAATCCCTTGAACTTGTCGAAAACCTTTCGTAACAAGTCGAGCTTTATAGACAGTAACATTACTGTTAGTGTCAGTCTTCTTCTTGAAGATCCATTTATTCTCAATGGCTTGCCGATCATCGGGCAAGTCAACCAAAGTCCACACTTTGTTCTCATACATGGATCCCATCTCAGATTTCATGGCCTCAAGCCATTTTGCGGAATCTGGGCTCACCATCGCTTCTTCATAGTTCGTAGGTTCGTCATGGTCTAGTAACATAACCTCCAGAACAGGATTACCGTACCACTCTGGTGCGGATCTTACTCTGGTTGACCTACGAGGTTGAGTAACAACTTGATCTGAAGTTTCATGATCATCATCATTAACTTCCTCACTAATTGGTATAGACGTCACAGGAACCGGTTTCTGTGATGAACTACTTTCCAATAAGGGAGCAGGTACGGTTACCTCATCAAGTTCTACTTTCCTCCCACTCACTTCTTTCGAGAGAAACTCCTTCTCTAGAAAGGATCCATTCTTAGCAACGAATGTCTTGCCTTCGGATCTGTGATAGAAGGTGTATCCAACAGTCTCCTTTGGGTATCCTATGAAGACACATTTTTCCGATTTGGGTTTGAGCTTATCAGGATGAAAGTTTTTCACATAAGCATCGCAACCCCAAACTTTAAGAAACGACAACTTTGGTTTCTTGCCAAACCACAGTTCATAAGGCGTCGTCTCAACGGATTTAGATGGTGCCCTATTTAACATGAATGCAATGTATAACCCCAAAACGATAGTGGTAAATCGGTAAGATACATCATAGATCGCACTATATCCAATAAAGTGCGGTTACGACGTTCGGACACACCATTACGCTGTGGTGTTCCAGGTGGCGTGAGTTACGAAACTATTCCGCATTGTTTCAATTGAAGACCAAACTCGTAACTCAAATATTTGTCTCCGCGATCAGATCGTAGAAACCTTATTTTCTTGTCACGATGATTTTCCACTTCACTCTGAAATTCTTTGAACTTTTCAAATGTTTCAGACTTATGTTTCATCAAGTAGATATACCCATATCTGTTCAAATTATTTGTGAAGGTCAGAAAATAACGATACCCGCCGCGAGCCTCAACACTCATCGGATCGCATACATCAGTATGTATTATTTTTGATAAGACAGTTGCTTGCTCCATTGTTCCGGAGAACGGAGTTTTAGTCATCTTGCCCATAAGGCATGGTTCGCAAGCATCAAGTGATTCATAATCAAGTGATTCCAAAATCCCATCAGCATGGAGTTTCTTCATGCGCTTTACACCAATATGACCTAAACGGCAGTGCCACAAATAAGTTGCACTATCATTATTAACTTTGCATCTTTTGGCTTCAATATTATGAATATGTGTGTCACTACGATCGAGATCCAACAAACCATTTTCGTTGGTGTGTATGACCATAGAAGGTTTTATTCATGTAAACAGAACAACAATTGTTCTCTAACTTAAATGAATAACCGTATTGCAATAAACATGATCAAATCATATTCATGCTCAACGCAAACACCAAATAACACTTATTTAGGTTTAACACTAATCCCGAAAGTATAGGGAGTCTGCGATGATGATCATATCAATCTTGGAACCACTTCCAACACACATCGTCACTTCACCCTTAACTAGTCTCTGTTTATTCTGCAACTCCCGTTTTGAGTTACTAATCATAGCAACTGAACTAGTATCAAATACTTAGGGGTTGCTATAAACACTAGTAAAGTACACATCAATAACATGTATATCAAATATACCTTTGTTCACTTTGCCATCCTTCTTATCCGCCAAATACTTGGGGCAGTTCCGCTTCCAGTGACCAGTTCCTTTGCAGTAGAAGCACTCAGTCTCAGGCTTAGGTCCAGACTTGGGCTTCTTCACTTGAGCAGCAACTCGCTTGCCGTTCTTCTTGAAGTTCCCCTTCTTCCCTTTGCCCTTTTCTTGAAACTAGTGGTCTTGTCAACCATCAACACTTGATGTTTTTCTTGATTTCTACGTCCGTCGATTTCAGCATCACGAAGAGCTTGGGAATCATTTCCGTTATCCCTTGCATATTATAGTTCATCACGAAGTTCCAGTAACTTGGTGATAGTGACTAGAGAACTCTGTCAATCACTATCTTATCTGGAAGATTAACTCCCACTTGATTCAAGTGATTGTAGTACTCAGACATTCTGAGCACATGCTCACTAGCTGAGCAATTCTCCTCCATCTTGTAGGCAAAATATTGTCAGAGGTCAAATACCTCTCGACACGGGCATGAGTATGAAATACCAATTTCAACTCTTGGAACATCTTATATGCTCCGTGGCGTTTCAAACATTTTTGAAGTCCCGGTTCAAAGCCGTAAAGCATGGTGCACTAAACTATCAAGTAGTCATCATACCGAGCTTTTGTCAAACGTTCATAACGTCTGCATCTGCTCCCGCAACAGGTCTGTCACCTAGCGGTGCATCAAGGACATAATTCTTCTGTGCAGCAATGAGGATAATCCTCAGATCACGGATCCAATCCGCATCATTGCTACTAACATCTTTCAACATAGTTTTTCTCTAGGAACATATCAAAAATAAAATAGCGGAGCTAAACGCGAGCTATTGATCTACAACATAGATATGCTAATACTACCAGGACTAAGTTCATGATAAATAAAGTTCAATTAATCATATTACTTAAGAACTCCCACTTAGATAGACATCCCTCTAATAATCTAAGTGATCACGTGATCCAAATCAACTAAACCATAACCGATCATCACGTGAAATGGAGTAGTTTTCAATGGTGAACATCTCTATGTTGATCATATCTACTATATGATTCACGCTCGACCTTTCGGTCTCAGTGTTCTGAGGCCATATCTGCATATGCTAGGCTCGTCAAGTTTAACCTGAGTATTCTGCGTGTGCAAAACTGGCTTGCACCCGTTGTAGATGGACGTAGAGCTTATCACACCCGATCATCACGTGGTGTCTGGGCACGACGAACTTTGGAAACGGTGCATACTCAGGGAGAACACTTTTATCTTGAAATTTAGTGAGAGATCATCTTATAATGCTACCATCAATCAAAGCAAGATAAGATGCATAAAAGATAAACATCACATGCAATCAATATAAGTGATATGATACGGCCATCATCATCTTGTGCTTGTGATCTCCATCTCCGAAGCACGGTCATGATCACCATCGTCACCGGCGCGACACCTTGATCTCCATTGTAGCATCGTTGTCGTCTCGCCAACTATTGCTTCTATGACTATCGCTACCGTTTAGTGATAAAGTAAAGCAATTACAGGGCGATTGCATTGCATACAATAAAGCGACAACCATATGGCTCCTGCCAGTTGCCGATAACTCGGTTACGAAACACGATCATCTCATACAATAAAATATAGCATCATGCCTTGACCATATCACATCATAACATGCCCTGCAAAAACAAGTTAGACGTCCTCTACTTTGTTGTTGCAAGTTTTACGTGGCTGCTACAGCCTAAGCAAGAACCGTTCTTACCTACGCATCAAAAACCACAACGATAGTTCGTCAAGTTAGTGCTGTTTTAACCTTCTCAAGGACCGGGCGTGGCCACACTCGGTTCAATTAAAGTTGGAGAAACTGACACCCGCCAACCACCTGTGTGCAAAGCACGTCGGTAGAACCAGTCTCGCGTAACGTACGCGTAATGTCGGTCCGGGCCGCTTCATCCAACAATACCGCCAAACCAAAGTGTGACATGCTGGTAAGCAGTATGACTTGTATCGCCCACAACTCACTTGTGTTCTACCCGTGCATATAACATCTACGCATAAAACCTGGCTCGGATGCCACTGTTGGGGAACGTAGTAATTTCAAAATTTTCCTACGCACACGCAAGATCATGGTGATGCATAGCAACGAGAGGGGAGAGTGTTGTCTACGTATCCTCGTAGACCGTAAGCAGAAGCGTTATATCAACGCGGTTGATGTAGTCGTACGTCTTCACGATCCGACCGATCCAAGTACCGAAAGCACGGCACCTCCGAGTTCTGCACACGTTCGGCTCGGTGACGTCCTCGCCTTCTCGATCCAGCAAGAGGGGCGAAGTAGTAGATGAGTTCTGGCAGCACGACGGCGTGGTGACGGTGTTGGTGAAGAACAATCTTCGCAGGGCTTCGCCTAAGCACTACGAAAACTATGACGGAGGATAAACTAGAGGAGACGGGGTTGCCGGCACACGGCTTGGTGTTTCTTGATGTGTCTTGGGTGCTAGCCCTACCCCTCTATTTATATGTTGAGCCTTGGGGTCGAAACTTGGAGTAAAAGCCTCCACAAAGTCGGTTTCACCCGAAAGGCAAGAGTCCTTCTCGGACTCCAGGGCCAGACGCCAGGGTTCCCAAACCTTTCCGGAGATCGAACACTACTATCCACATATCAATCTTTACTTCCGGACCATTCCGGAGTTCCTCGTCATATCCGTGATCTCATCCAAAACTTCGAACAACATTCGGCACCAACATACATAACTCATAGTACTATATCGTCAACGAACGTTAAGCGTGCGGACCCTACGGGTTCGAGAACTATGTAGACATGACCGAGACACCTCTCTTGTCAATAACCAATAGCGGGACCTGGATGCCCATATTGGCTCCTACATATTCTACGAAGATCTTTATCGGTCAGACCGCATAACAACATACGTTGTTCCCTTTGTCATCGGTATGTTACTTGCCCGAGATTCGATCGTAGGTATCTCAATACCTAGTTCAATCTCGTTACCAGCAAGTCTCTTTACTCGTTCCATAATACATCATCCCGCAACTAACTCATTAGTTGCAATGCTTGCAAGGGTTATAGTGATGTGCATTACCGAGTGGGCCCAGAGATACCTCTCCGACAATCGGACAAATCCTAATCTCGAAATACGCCAACCCAACAAGTACCTTTGGAGACACCTGTAGAGCACCTTTATAATCACCCAGTTACGTTGTGACGTTTGGTAGCACACAAAGTGTTCCTCCGATAAACGGGAGTTGCATAATCTCATAGTCATAGGAACATGTATAAGTCATGAAGAAAGCAATAGCAACATACTAAACGATCGAGTGCTAAGCTAACGGAATGGGTCAAGTCAATCACATCATTCTCCTAATGATGTGATCCCGTTAATCAAATGACAACTCATGTCAATGGCTGGGAAAGTTGACCATCTTTGATTAACGAGCTAGTCAAGTAGAGGCATACTAGTGACACATTGTTTGTCTATGTATTCACACATGTATTATGTTTCCGGTTAATACAATTCTAGCATGAATAATAAAAATTTATCATGAAATAAGGAAATAAATAATAACTTTATTATTGCCTCTAGGGCATATTTCCTTCATGATCAACATAATGATGTTCACCATTGAAAGCTACTCCATTTCACATGATGATCGGTTATGGTTTAGTTGATATGGATCACGTGATCACTTAGAGGATTAGAGGGATGTCTATCTAAGTGGGAGTTCTTAAGTAATATGATTAAATTGAAATTAAATTTATCATGAACTTAGTCCTGGTAGTATTAGCATATCTATGTTGTAGATCAATAGCTCGCGTTGTTGCTTCCCTATGTTTATTTTGATATGTTCCTAGAGAAAAACTATGTTGAAAGATCTTAGTAGCAATGATGCGGATTGGATCCGTGATCTGAGAATTATCCTCATTGCTGCACAGAAGAATTATGTCCTTGATGCACCGCTAGGTGACAGACCTATTGCAGTAGCAAATGCAGACGTTATGAACGTTTGGCTAGCTCAATATGATGACTACTTGATAGTTTAGTGCACCATGCTTAACGGCTTAGAATCGGGACTTCAAAGACGTTTTGAACGTCATGGACCATATGAGATGCTCCAGGAGTTGAAGTTAATATTTCAAGCAAATACCCGAGTTGAGAGATATGAAGTCTCCAACAAGTTCTATAGCTAAAAGATGGAGGAGAATAGCTCAAGCAGTGAGCATGTGCTCAGATTGTCTGGGTACTACAATCGCTTGAATCAAGTGGGAGTTAATCTTCCAGATAAAATAGTGATTGACAGAATTCTCTAGTCACCATCACCAAGTTAGTAGAACTTCGTGATGAACTATAGTATGCAAGGGATGACGAAAACAATTCCCAAGCTCTTCGCAATGCTAAAATCGGCGAAGGTAGAAATCAAGAAAAACATCAAGTGTTGATGGTTGATAAGACCACTAGTTTCAAGAAAAGGGGCAAAGGGAAGAAGGGGAACTTCAAGAAGAACGGCAAGCAAGTTGCTGCTCAAGTGAAGAAGCCCATGTCTGGACCTAAGCCTGAGACTGAGTGCTTCTACTGCAAAGGAACTGATCACTGGAAGCGGAACTGCCCCAAGTATTTGGCGGATAAGAAGGATGGCAAAGTGAAAAAGGTATATTTGATATACATGTTATTGATGTGTACTTTACTAGTGTTTATAGCAACCCCTTAGTATTTGATACTAGTTCAGTTGCTAAGATTAGTAACTCGAAACGGGAGTTGCAGAATAAACAGAGACTAGTTAAGGGTGAAGTGACGATGTGTGTTGGAAGTGGTTCCAAGATTGATATGATCATCATCGCAGACTCCCTATACTTTCGGGATTAGTATTGAACCTAAATAAGTGTTATTTGGTGTTTGCGTTGAGCATGAATATGATTTGATCATGTTTATTGCAATACGGTTATCCATTTAAGTTAGAGAACAATTGTTGTTCTGTTTACATGAATAAAAGCCTTCTATGGTCATACACACCATCGAAAATGGTTTGTTGGATCTCGATCGTAGTGATACACATATTCATAATATTGAAGCCAAAAGATGGAAAGTTAATAATGATAGTGCAACTTATTTGTGGCACTGCCGTTTAGGTCATATTGGTGTAAAGCGCATGAAGAAACTCCATGCTGATGGGATTTTGGAATCACTTGATTATGAATCATTTGATGCTTGTGAACCATGCCTTATGGGCAAGATGACTAAAACTCCGTTCTCCGGAACAATGGAGCAAGCAACTGGCTTATTGGAAATAATACATACTGATGTATGCGATCCGATGAGTGTTGAGGCTCGCGGCGGGTATCGTTATTTTCTGACCTTCACAGATGACTTGAGCAGATATGGGTATATCTACTTGATGAAACATAAGTCTGAAACATTTGAAAAGTTCAAAGAATTTCAGAGTGAAGTGGAAAATCTTCGTGACAAGAAAATAAAGTTTCTATGGTCTGATCGCGGAGAAAAATATTTGAGTTACGAGTTTGGTCTTCAATTAAAACAATGTGGAATAGTTTCACAAATTCGTGCCACCTGGAACACCACAACATAATGGTGTGTCCGAACGTCATAACCGTACTTTATTGGATATAGTGCAATTTATGATGTCTCTTACCGATTTACCACTATCGTTCTGGGGTTATGCATTAGAGACAACTGCATTCACATTAAATAGGGCACCGTCTAATCCGTTGAGACGACACCGTATGAACTATGGTTTGGCAAGAAACCTAAGTTGTCGTTTCTTAATGTTTGGGGTTGCGATGCTTATGTGAAAAAGTTTCATCCTGATAAGCTCAAACCCAAATCGGAAAAGTGCGTCTTCATAGGATACCCAAAAGTTACTGTTGGGTACACCTTCTATCACAGATCCGAAGGCAAGATATTCATTGCTAAGAATGGATCCTTTCTAGAGAAGGAGTTTCTCTCGAAAGAAGTGAGTGGGAGGAAAGTAGAACTTGATGAGGTAACTATACCTGCTCCCTTATTGGAAAGTAGTTCATCACAGAAATCTGTTCCTGTGACTCCTACACCAATTAGTGAGGAAGCTAATGATGATGATCATGTAACTTCAGATCAAGTTACTACCGAACCTCGTAGGTCAACCAGAATGAGATCTGCACCAGAGTGGTACGGTAATCCTATTCTGGAGGTCATGTTACTTGACCATGACGAACCTACGAACTATGAGGAAGCGATGATGAGCCCAGATTCCGCGAAATGGTTTGAGGACATGAAATCTGAGATGGGATCCATGTATGAGAACAAAGTATGGACTTTGATTGACTTGCCCAAATGATCGGCGAGCCATTGAGATTAAATGGATCTTCAAGAGGAAGACGGATGCTGATAGTAGTGTTACTATCTACAAAGCTAGAATTGTCGCAAAAGGTTTTTGACAAGTTCACGGTGTTGACTACGATGAGAGTTTCTCACTCGTATCTATGCTTAAGTCGGTCCGAATCATGTTAGCAATTGCCGCATTTTATGAAATCTGGCAAATGGATAAACAAAGCTGCATTCCTTAATGGATTTATTAAAGAAGAGTTGTATATGATGCAACCACAAGGTTTTGTCAATCCTAAAGGTGCTAACAAAATATGCAAGCTCCAGCGATCCATCTATGGACTGGTGCAAGCATCTCGGAGTTGAAATATACACTTTGATAAGTTGATCAAAGCATATAGTTTTATACAGACTTGCGGTGAAGCCTGTATTTACAAGAAAGTGAGTGGGAGCACTACAACATTTCTTATAAGTATATGTGAATGACATATTGTTGATCGGAAATAATGTAGAATTATTCTGCAAAGCATAAAGGAGTGTTTGAAAGGAGTTTTTCAAAGAAAGACCTCGGTGAAGCTGCTGACATATTGAGCATCAAGATCTATAGAGATAGATCAAGACGCTTGATAAGTTTTTTTCAATGAGTACATACCTTGACATTGAAATAGTTCAAAATGGAACAGTCAAAGAAAGAGTTCTTGGATGTGTTACAAGGTGTGAAATTGAGTAAGACTCAAAGCCCGACCACGGCAGAAGATAGAAAGAGAATGAAAGTCATTCCCTATGCCTCAGCCATAGGTTCTATAAAGTATGCCATGTTGTGTACCAGATCTATTGTATACCCTACATTGATTTTGGCAAGGGAGTACAATAGTGATCTAGGAGTAGATCACTGGACAGCGGTCAAAATATCCTTAGTGGAATAAGGATATGTTTCTCGATTATGGAGGTGACAAAAAGGTTCGCCGTAAAGGATTACGTCGATGCAAGTTTTGACATTGATCCAGATGACTCTAAGTCTCAATCTGGATACATATTGAAAGTGGGAGCAATTAGCTAGAGTAGCTCCGTGCAGAGCATTGTTGACATAGAAATTTGCAAAATGCATACGAATCTGAATGTGGCAGACCCGTTGACAGAACTTCTCTCACAAGCAAAACATGATCACACCTTAGTACTCTTTGGGTGTTAATCACATAGCAATGTGAACTAGATTATTGACTCTAGTAAACCCTTTGGGTGTTGGTCACATGACAATGTGAACTATGGGTGTTAATCACATGGTGATGTGAACTATTGGTGTTAAATCACATGGCGATGTGAACTAGATTATTGACTCTAGTGCAAGTGGGAGACTGAAGGAAATATGCCCTAGAGGCAATAATAAAGTTATTATTTATTTCCTTATTTCATGATAAATGTTTATTATTCATGCTAGAATTGTATTAACCGGAAACATAATACATGTGTGAGTACATAGACAAACAGAGTGTCACTAGTATGCCTCTACTTGACTAGCTCGTTGATCAAAGATGGTTATGTTTCCTAGCCATAGACATGAGTTGTCATTTGATTAACAAGGTCACATCATTAGGAGAATGATGTGATTGACTTGACCCATTCCGTTAGCTTAGCACTTGATCGTTTAGTATGTTGCTATTGCTTTCTTCATGACTTATACATGTTCCTATGACTATGAGATTATGCAACTCCCGTTTACCGGAGGAACACTTTGTGTGCTACCAAACGTCACAACGTAACTGGGTGATTATAAAGGTGCTCTACAGGTGTCTCCGAAGATACTTGTTGGGTTGGCGTATTTCGAGATTAGGATTTGTCACTCCGATTGTCGGAGAGGTATCTCTGGGCCCTCTCGGTAATGCACATCACTATAAGCCTTGCAAGCATTGTGACTAATGGGTTAGTTGCGAGATGATGTATTACGGAACGAGTAAAGAGACTTGCCGGTAACGAGATTGAACTAGGTATTGAGATACCGACGATCGAATCTCGAGCAAGTAACATACCGATGACAAAGGGAACAACGTATGTTGTTATGCGGTCTAACCGATAAAGATCTTCGTAGAATATGTGGGAGCCAATATGATCATCCAGGTTCCGCTATTGGTTATTGACCGGAGACGTGTCTCGGTCATGTCTACATAGTTCTCGAGCCCGTAGGGTCCGCACGCTTAAAGTTTCGATGACGGTTATACTATGAGTTTATGAGTTTTGATGTACCGAAGGTAGTTCGGAGTTCCAGATAAGATCGGGGACATGACGAGGAGTCTCGAAATGGTCGAGACGTAAAGATCGATATATTGGACGACTATATTCGGACATCGGAAAGGTTCCGAGTGATTCGGGTATTTTTTGGAGTACCGGAGAGTTACGGGAATTCGCCGGGGAGTATATGGGCCTTATTGGGCTTTAGGGGAAAGAGAGAGGAGAGGCTGCGAGGCCCCCAAGGCGGAGTCCGAATTGGACTAGGGGGAGGGGCTGCGCCCCCTCCTTCCTTCTCTTCTCTCTCTCCTTTCCTTGACTCCTACGCCTACTACTTGGAAGGGGGGGAATCCTACTCCCGGTGGGAGTAGGACTCCTCCTAGGGCGCGCCATAGAGAGGGCCGGCCCTCCCCCTCCTCCACTCCTTTATATACGGGGAGGGGGGCACCCCTTGGAGACACAACAATTGATCGTTTGATCTTTTAGCCGTGTGCGGTGCCCCCCTCCACCATAGTCCAACTCGATAATACTGTAGCGGTGCTTAGGCGAAGCCCTGCGTCGGTAGAACATCATCATCGTCACCACGCCGTCATGCTGACGGAACTCTCCCTCAAAGCTCGGCTGGATCGGAGTTCGAGGGATGTCATCGAGCTGAACGTGTGCTGAACTCGGAGGTGCCGTACGTTCGGTACTTGGATCAGTCGGATCGTGAAGACGTACGACTACATCAACCGCGTTGTGCTAGCGCTTCCGCTTTCGGTCTACGAGGGTACGTGGACACACTCTCCCCTCTCGTTGCTATGCATCACCATGATCCTGTGTGTGCGTAGGAAAATTTTGAATTGCTACGTTCCCCAACAGATTCTACCTGTCGTCGCCAGGCTTCATCAAAACCTTTCATACGCAAGGCCTGTTGAAGGAAGGGCCATTTGACTTTATCGTACGCTTTCTCGAAATCCACCTTGAACACAACTCCATCCAGTTTTTTCGTGTGAATTTCGTGGAGCATTTCATGAAGGACCACAACCCCTTCTAGGATGTTTCGGTCCGGCATGAAAGCAGTTTGGGAGTGCTGTACCACAGAATGCGCAATCTGTGTGAGCCTATTAGTCCCAACCTTGGTAATTTTTTTGAAACTAACGTTAAGAAGACAGATCGGCCTGAACTGCTCAATTCTCACAGCCTCTGTTTTCTTAGGAAGCAAAGTTATCGTTCCAAAATTCAGGTGAAATAACTGAAGCTGTCCAGAGAATAAATCATGGAACATCGGTAACAAATCCCCCTTAATAATATGCCAACACTTTTTATAGAACTCCGCCGGAAATCCATCCGTCCCTGGAGCCTTATTATTTTTCATCTGTGAAATGGCATCAAACACCTCGTTCTCCGAGAATGGGGCAGTCAAAATATCGTTCTCATCTGCAGCCAGTTGAGGAACATCCTCAATCCTAGACTCATCCAGGGATACACAATTATCCTCCGGAGGCCCAAACAACTGCTTGTAGTATTCAGCTATTTATAATTTTAGGTTTTCCTGTCCTAAAATCGATCCTTCATCTTGTTCAAGCTGAAAGATTCTTTTCTTTCTGTGCTTGCCATTAGCGGTCATGTGAAAGAATTGAGTGTTCGCGTCCCCCTAGACAACTTTGCGAACCTTAGCCCGCAGCGCCCACTTCAATTCCTCTTCACGGAGAAGCTCTTTCAATCGCATCTCCGCCTCTAGTTTAGCTTTAAGCTCCGTAGTCTGAAGGATTGTGGACTCGGCTTTTAAATCTAGGACTGAATAAGTGTAAGGAGCCTTTCCTTTTCAACCTTATAAATCCCACTAAGATGCTTAGCCCACCCACGCAAAAAACTCCTCAAGTGCCTTATCTTATTCTGCCAGCGCTCAACCGAAGTCCTACCTCCTGCATCCTTAGCCCATTCCCTGGCTACCAGATCGAAGAAGCCTTCTCTTTCAAACCACGCTAGTTCGAATGAAAGAGAGTTTTTGTTCCCCACGTGGGTTGCCTCACCGGAGTCCACCAGTAAAGGCGTGTGGTCAGAAATTCCGCGCGAAAGCGCCTGGACCGTTACCAAGGGAAATTTCTGTTCCCACTCGATGCTCGCAAGGACTCGATCCAACTTCTCAAACGTCGGGTTGGGCAAGGTATTAGCCCAGGTGAATTTTCTACCCGAAAGCTCTATCTCTTTCAGATCCAAGCTTTCAATAATGGTATTAAACATAAACGACCACCTGCCATCAAAATTATCATTGTTCTTTTCCTCTCTCCTTCTAATTATGTTGAAATCACCCCCAACCAAAATTGGAAGCTGCTCAGAACCGCAATCGAACTAGATCTGCCAAAAACTCCGGTTTGAGTTCGGGCTGTGCGGCACCATATACCGCCACCAGTGCCCAATCAAACTCATCGGCCTTCGACCTAACCCGAAATTTAACTGCGAAATCTCCCATCACTACGCTTCGCACTTCCAGCGATTCACATCTAACTCCAAGTAATATCCCACCTGATCTTCCTCTCGGAGGAAGGCAGTGCCAATCAAAATCAACACCGCCCGATAAAGTACTGAGAAATTGTGGAGAAAAATTGTCTCTACCAGTTTTCGATAGAGCAATAAAATCCAATCTATACTCGATGGAAGCATCTACAAGAAACCTTCTTTTAGCCAAGTCTTTAAGACCTCTGCTATTCCAAAATATTCCTCTCATACTTCGTCATGATTTTTTTAGTAGTACGGATCCTAGCACTCCTGCGCACCGCCGAAGCAGGGCAAATCTTCCGCTTCCACTTGTGTTTAGGTTTGTTTTGATCCTCCACCCGGTCCTCACAACCGGGTTCCGTGGATCTAACTACTTCAGCCTCGAAAGTGTCATCTTCTTCCTCTGACTCAGGAAGGGATGGTGCAAGATCCGCATAGAAATTATCGAGCACCCTAACTCCCAATGCATCAATATCGGAGTCATTCATGGGCTTGACCGCTGCTAAGTTTCGGATCATTTCTAAAGCGCGTTCCGCTTCCAAATCTAGGATATCATTTACCGAGTTAGAGATTTCACTATCATTACTACCTAGTGAAACTCCTAATTGATTTGCATTATTAATAATCTCATTATTAGAAAAATGCAAAATGGAATTAGAAGTGTTGACCGACATACCAGTAGTGACCTCAATGTCACGAAGCTTGGCCGCTCGCATGGCGCACCGCTGCTGCATGTCGTCAACCTCCGGAAGATCCTGGAGGCGGCAGCTCATCCGCCGCCCCACAGATACCGGATCCGGAATCCCTCCAAACGCGATGACCTCCTCCCGAGTGGCCCCGCATGAAGTAAGGCCTCCCGCCTCACCCCGAGCACACTGCAGGGCTGCACCCCTCGGGGAGACCGCAGGAGCAGCCGCAAGCAGCGAAGGGGAACTCCAAGGCCCCGTCGACGTCGGCGTCAAACCGACGCCCTGGGGCGCAGGTGCACTAGGGGAGGGGAATACGTGGGCTGCCTGCCCGTACTCCCCGCCCGCCCCGGCCCTCTGGCTAGAGGGGGTCACCAGCGCCTCAAGTGGTGTGGCCACCCTAGCCGCTGGAGGAGAAGAAGGAGCCGAGGCCACCTCCCCTAGGCTCAACCATCGTCAACGGCTTCGTCGCCTCGGATGAGACAACGGTCAGAATGGGAGAAAGAGGGGCCTCCTGCCCAAGCTCCTCCCCCCTCCATCGACCGAGATCATCACAGAGACAATAACGTCCGAGACCCCGAGCACGGGACCATCAGCAACATCAAAATCCAGAGGAGGTAGCGTGCGCTCAAGCACGTCATCGGACTCCATCCGGTCACTCCAGAGTTTGGGAGGTGCAGAAGCTGGCTCAAACGACCCAAATCTCAGAGCGTTCATCAGCACTGAAGAGGATGGTGCCGTCCCGTCCCCGGGCGTCTGAGAAACGGACCCCGAATCGTTGGACAACTCTCGTCCAACATCATCCACTGGCGCCTCCTTAGCACCAGAAGTGTCATCTCCCTCGTGCATGTCTACATCAGTTCCAGCGATGGCCTCGGCGAAAAGCTCGGTATCCTCGAACTCAATATCGAGGTTGAATATTTCGCCCCAATATGTCCACTTAACCACATCAGGCACAAACTCAAGAACACTCACCAACAGTCGGGCCACCCCGTGAGCTCGGGTAAAGGCCATATCCACTCTCTCAGTTTCCCCCACCAAGATACCCAGGCTCGCAACGACACGAGCATCCTGCATTGGCTTCGAGGGAGCCCCGGAGAAACGTAACTAGACTTGAGTAAGAGGCTTGCCCTGTGGCTCAACCTTTTTCCACTCATGGAACTCCAGGATACATTCTATGCCAGGCACTCTGCATAACCCGAAACTCAGAAGTCTCTGCAAATCCTCAACAGAAGGAAAGTCAACCTTATACATGTTGGCCTCGAGACTGACAAGATCCCACTGGTAGTCACCTAGAACTAACTCCTTAAGCCTCTGCACAATCTGACTCTCAGAGACATCACTTTTGGTAACTTTCACAATCCCAATGGTCATGCTCTCGGTCTCCTATGGGATCTCCCTCGCACTAGGAGACTCAAAGAACATCAACTCAGCACAATACACTCCATAGATGGTAATGGACGGCACCTGATCATGCAAAATCGGGCATTCCCCTGAGTCATGTGCTGGCTTGAGGCAAGTATCACAAAGCTCAGTCACGCATTCCGCGATAAAGTGGCCCTTGTCACCACAACGATAGCACAACATCTTCTTCTTGCGGGCCCACTTGGACGCCCTATCAGACTCTGCCCTATCAACAGCCTCAACCGTGGTCTCAGTCCTAGGTAACTCAGCAGTAGCCAGCGCAGTCACTACCTCCATAGCCTGACCAGATAGCTCCAACGTCTGGCCGGGATCGGCCGTCTCCGCGGAGGCCGTCGGCTCAATGACGACAGGCGGAGGAGGCTGACGGTGCCTGTACCGACCACCTCGACCGCCACGATGACCGCGGTAACCACCTCGCTGCCAATAGTCTGGGCCAGATGCCCCCTCGACAAAGCCACCCGGAGGGCCGAGAAACGGTCTCTCAGTAGTACCATCGCTCTGCCAAGCATATCCACGGCCGCCACCCGACGACGACGAACCGCGGTGTTGGCCATCACCACATACATTGTAGGCATTGTCACCTCATTGTCCCCAGGGCAGTCCATTAGCTCCACGGTTGGCCGGGCGACGAGACAAACCCGCACCTCCAGCACCCACGTTGTCAGACTGAGGCGGTGCATGCATCTGCACCGGCCCAGGCCATTTTTGCGTCGGCCTCGCGACATAGTGGGGCGGCGGCGTAGCCCGATGCTGCTGCCCGTGCGCCTGAACATGGTTGCGGGGAGGCACGACGGCAGGCCCAGGCGGCGGCGGCCTTGGCCCTTGCGCAGCGCCGCCGCGTCCCGCAGCAACCACCACAACCGGGGCAGCACCGCCCCAACCCGCGACAGCGATGGCAGCCGGTCCCTGCGCCGGTGGCCTAGGCCCCAGCTGGCCGCCACTGCGTCCCGCAGCGGCCGGCGCTGCACGGGGCTGCTAGGCCGAGGCCCCCGCAGCCGGCGGACGCAGCTGCTGGACCGGCGGTCTAGGCGCCGCAGCCGACACGGGCGCCACCGGCTTATGCCCCGATGGCTGCTTCGCATGAGAGATAGCTGGCTCCCTAGAACCTCTGGGCTTAAAGTTACTGCAAGGAAGAATAAGACCAGAATTAAATGGGTATCTAACTTGATTTTGAGTGGTCCTAGGAGATGGGATGAGGATTTGGTCAAGCATATGTTTTACCCGCATGATGCGGAGGAGATCCTTAGTTTGCGCATTCAATCAGTAGGGGATGGTGACTTTGTTGCTTGGCATTTTGAGAAGAATGGGTTGTTCTTGGTTAAAAGTGCATACAAGCTTGCGCTCAATCTTAAGGAAAAAGAAGAAGATGAGGGGCAACATAGTAGGGCTATGAGGGGGAGAGAATTTTTTTGGATTTGATCTAGAAAGCCAATGTTCCTCAGAAAATTCGTATTTTTGCGTGGCGGATAGCTACTAATAGCTTGGCTGTCCAGATAAACAGAGTGGTGTATCACCAAGCTACGGTTAGTACTTGCTCAATTTGTGGAGTGGAGGATGAAAGTACATTTCATGCGCTTGTCCACTATCCAAAGGCTTATGCTTTGCGTATGGCCATGAGGGACACTTGGGAATTACCTGCGAGGAGGTGTTCAGGTATACTGGGAGTGATTGGTTTCTTATCATTCTGGATCAATTGAGTCCTCTAATGCGTGACAGAATTATCTTCATCTTTTGAAGAGCCTGGCATTTGAGAAATGATTTGATTTTTGGTAAAGGGAAGGAATCCGTCACAGGCTCTGCTAGTTTTGTGGATAATTACTGGTCGTAGTTTGTTGCTTGCCGTTCCTATCCAGGGGAGGACTAGTATACGATCAGACCTGCAGATGCGATCGTACCATCCAACCATTTGGACTCTTGGATGGAAAATGAGCTATCCAGATGTAGCAACGCGGTCCACTTGTGAACATTTTGCACAAAACCCCATTTTTTTCATTTCTCAATGCCGCACCAAGTCCCTCTCATCTCACGTGTGTATCCACCCGGGATAGTAAAAATCCTGTTCCATTCTTTCTTTCTCTCAGATTACCGCCGCCGCCGCCGGACCTTTCCAAACGTCGTCGTTGCTATCTCCGATGATGCTGAGCTCACTCATTGTTTGGACTACTTCCTCGTGGCAACTTCCATGGATCCTGGCCAGATCTGCTTCCTTTTGCCCTCTTGTGGCCTCGTCCATAATGTCGTCGTTCGCCATCAACTCTGCATTCGTTTAGCCTGTACTCCTAGGCGGCATGATCGCAAGTGGATCACATCTCCAACCTGTAAATTCTTTCTTGGGTGCCTTTTTGGCTCCTGATCTGGTCTCCGTGTACCTGGATGTATTCTCTTCTCTCTCATAGAAGTTCGTGTACATGATATCTAGTGGTTTCTTCTTTCATTTACACGTTTTTGTCAATTTAGCGAATCTTCTTTCTGCTGTATTTGATCTAGCGAAATCTCCTTCTCTTTTGTGCCTTCTGATTCAGGGTCTATCAGGATGGTTTTCTTGACGCAGAGAACACTTTGATTATGTTGGTTTTGAAGCAAAAATATGCTACTGTGTAGTACAATTTTTAGATTTACAAACGAGCATACTTACTGAACGCAGAAATAACATTTCAAATTTGTGTTCCTGGTGTCGTTGTAAATGAATTGGATTCAGTGCATTAGTTATGGCACAATTTGGATATGTTTCTATGACAATAGTGTGTATACAGTAGGAGAGAAAAATATTTTTGTTGTACATGCACATTTTTAGGTGAACAAAATATATGTTTTATGTGCAGTATTGTGTGTCAAATCCATTTATCCTGCATTACAATGTACTGACGGGCTGCTGTTAAATGGTATATCATATACGTTCAAGGATCCAGATGCAAAATGTACCATCTTATCCCCCTTTTGTTGTTTGTACCACTGGATGGAGATCCAATGGCCCATATTACTGGATCACATGATCTCACCTGAACCCTGATCTCATATAAGTTGTCCCCTTCCTATCCACTGGTGGACTCGAAGAATAAAGGTAAAGGTACCGCTGCTGGTCTAAGATCTGTTCCTAATACCTTGGGAACTCAGGTGGCTTGGCAACCCCCTCCTTCGGATTATATCAAGATAAATGTCGACGCAAACTTTGTGGAGAGCATTAGCGCTGCAAGTGTGGGTGTGGTGGCTAGGGACTCCTCTCGAAATGTCATTGTTTCCTCTTGGAATTTCATTGGGCATTGTAAAAGCGCGGAGAAAGCGGAACTCCGGGCTTGCATTGCTAGTCTCTATATAGGTATCACGCTCCACAATCCTATAATTTTAGAGACTGACTGTGTGCTTGTTGCTGCGTCTCTTGCAAAGAAAAGTTTTGACAGGTCAGCGCTATTTGATTTGAAGAAGGAAGCAATGAGTATCTCCAAGATGCTACCTATGGTCAAAATTTCAAAGATTAACCGTTCAGCCAATGTGGTGGCTCATCTTATTGCTAAGTATAGTTTTGAGAATAGGTCAGACGGTATTCTTCTTAATGATGTTCCGGCTTGTGTGGTGAATTTTGTAATGAGTGATTGTAATAACTCTGTTGGTTAATTAATATATGAGGTGGTTTTAAAAAAGGTAACTTTAATATATTTTTCTGAAGGGTATCAGTTCTAATTTAGTGCCGTGGTTAAAAAAATTCTGCCCCCTTCCCCCCCCCCCCCAATACATTCTTCTCAAGCTCCCCCACTGAGTATCACAATTAATATCTGAGCGTGGAATTTCTATCCTACCAGATAGCTATACCTTCTTGCTCAGTTTACATCAAGATCCGTGCTATCTTTACATATTTTTTTTCAAATAAGAGATCATTTGACCCAACACCACACATGTACCACTCTGTCAATAAAATGTTTCCATTTTTTCTTATGCAACACAATTTTGTCAAATTATATTTTTGAATTAATTTTATCATTTTATATGTTTATGTTGTGCATAAAAATTCGGGAAAAAATATGCACATGGTAGTACTTGTGTGATGTAGACCTTCAAAGTTTCAGGTTCAAATGTTTTCTTATTTGGGAGAAACAAGAAAGAGAATTTTCTATGCACGAATTTTGATACAAGAATAGATTTTTTTTAGAAATGGAGGAGGACCCCCGGCCTCTGCATCTGGATGATGCATGCAGCCACTTTATTAATTATTTACACAAGACCTTACAAAGTCATACACCAGTAAGACTAAAGCCACCGTCTACGCAACATCCGTCGCTACTCCTATCGAGTTGAAGAAGGGATGCTGAAAGTTTGGGCCTAATACCAAACAGACCTCGCAGCCAAACCTAACATCTAAGACCTGAGGTCCCAATCAGGACGCCTGCCGGGTATGGGGCACCCACCAGTCCGGCGCACTCCTCAACCAGGACACCTACCGGGTATGAGGCCACCGCAGCCACCTGCCACCAATCCATCTTCAGTGCTGTATTGCTGCATCTACCTTGCCCGGTCTAGCTGCCGTCGACGCCATCACGACGCCAGACAACGCCACCATCCTGCGCCCGTCCATCATCACACGCCCACCGGCGAGACCCCGCTGCTCCATGCCGCCGAGACCCGCCGTCGTCGACGCGAGAGAAGGCACGCCACACCACCTCACACCTCTTACATCCGGCACCGCTCCACAAACGATGCCGCCAAGAGGGAACACGACACCGCAGCGCCGCGATCGTCCGATCCGGTGATCTTAGGATTTCTCCCAGAGCGGCACGAGCAGGTTGACAATAGTTGCTTGACGATGCCTTCATCAAGGTAACGACGTAGACGCCGACATCTCCCGCCATGACCGGAGTCGGCTCGGTTTTCACCGGCGACTATGTCTCCCCAACTCGCCGCCGATGCTAATAGTGGGATCCAAGATCCGTCACTATGAGCCTGGCCAACCGCCTTCGGTGGAGAAGGCAGCCACCACCACCATGCCCGGGCCAAGAGACCCGGACGTCCTCGTGCCACGAAGATAACCCAGGGGGGATCTCCTCTTGCCGTTGTCGAGACGAGGTGCAGCCGCAGTGGATCTCGATCTAAACCCCTCGGGCCCAGATCAGATCTCATCGCACCCAAAATCTCATCCGCCAATGGCCGCGGGAGTTCTCCAGGCCACCGCCAACCCGCTGCGCACTGCCGTTGGAGGAGGAGGGAGATGGACGCCGCTGCCCCCACGTTTACCGCCGGCCGAGGACTGCGCCGCCGCCGCCGCCTCACCACAGGAGCTTCGCCCCTCGGCGTCCTCAGCGACGGCGGCGGTAGTGGGAGGTGATGAGGGGGGGGGGCTGAGAGCGGTGTGGACGGGGACTCCCCAGGGGCGGCGCGGCGCCGCCGCCTCGGGGGAGAGAGAGGGGGAGGGGACGCCTCGATACAAGAATAGATGGCCTACATAAGAGGTGTAGCAACCTGACCACACAGCCACAGTTTTCCCTATCTGCAGCTATTATGACTTTTGACAGGATTAATTCATTATCATGTGATAGATTCCTGGCGGTATATTAAGCCAGAGAGGCACAAAGTTGACCCATTAGTGCTGCATACTAGGAGTCCTTTGAAGTATAATACTTGCAAGATCGAGGTAACAGATTTTTCAAAAATAAAGTTTAAAAAAATGAGATGACAGAATGTGATGGCCCTGTTTTAGCTGGAGGTTGTGTATGCTTGAGGTTCCTATGATGCAATGATTATTGCTTCTCTGGAGTACTTACTCTTCTCCGTACTGAAAGTGTTGCCTGAGATGATTATGATTGTAGGTAGTGATCACTACATTTGACTTTTGTAGGCACACTGCTGTCATGGAGAAGAACCTCTACAATTACCATTTATCAACTGGTATGAAGTATGTGTTGCTATTCAGATAGTGAGCTGAACGGTTAAAATTACCTCGTGCTGATGACTGCAGTGCAAGAAGGATATCTGCCATCCTTGATGGTTTCCCAGTATGTTTGTAAACCTTCCGGTGTTTGTTTTGCTAATTGAATGTTCAACAGACCTCTGAACTCAAGAACTTGGAGACCGTCAGATAACTTACGGTGGGAACCTGAGTACGCTACTGATGTTACTATGGTCAAATTACTGCGAACAAATGATAATGGGTGGGGTTTCGCTGGGTTCGCCTTATTTATTTATTTTTTTAAATGGAGGAAGACCCCGGCCTCTGCATCTGGACGATGCATACAGTCATTTTATTAATTATTAACATAAGACCTTACAAAGTCATACAACAATAAGACTAAAGCCACCGTCTACGCAATATCTGTCGCAACTCCTATCCAGTTGATGAAGGGGCGCTGATAGTCTGGGTCTAATACCAAACAGACATCGCGGCCAAACCTAACATCTAAGACCTGAGGTCCCAACCAGGACGCCTGCCGGGTATGGGCACCCACCAGTCCGGCGTGCTCCTCAACCAGAACGCCTGTCGGGTATGAGGCCGCCGCAGCCACCTGCCACCAATCCATCTTCAGAGCTGTACTGTTACATGTCCTTTGCCTGGTCTAGCTGCCGCCGACGCCACCACGCCGCCAGACAGCGTCATCCTCCTGCGCGAGTCCATCTCCGCGCATCGGGCGCCGAGTCTCCACTGCGCCACGACGCCAAGATCCGCCGTCATCAATGGGCAAGATGAAACACCGCTCCTCCTCTTGTCCCCTCCAACCAGCACTTACTCCAAAACGATGCCCCCAGGAGGAAGAACGACACCGAAGGCGCCGTCATCGTCCAATCCGGTAGACCCAGATCTAGGGTTTCCCCCGGAACTTCCCGATCAGGTTGACGTGACCTGCAACGACGATGCCTCGAGAAGGGAACGACGTCCGAGACGCCGCCATCATCCGCCAAGACCGCAGTCAGTCGCGATTTTTACCGGAAGCCACCTCGTCCCGATCTCACGGCTGGCTGGAACCGAGCGGAACCGAGCCACGAAGACGTACGTCGCCGTCGGTACTCCGGAGGAGATCCGGCAGCAGACCGCCGGGCACCCGCAGTATCCCAAACGGCCGGACGGATTAGACATGACGATGACCGGATCCGATCCAGAAACTCCGCCGGATCGCCAGCAGAGGCCTCCAGCGCCCCTCGCTGGCCCTTCCATGCAGCCGCCGGCCGACCACATGTACGGGTTGGATCGCCAACCCGCATGTCGCCGCCAACAGCCGCACCACCAGTCCTCCCCGTCGACCCTGCAGCACCGCCGCCACTGCCCACCACAGTGCCGCCGCCGGAGAGACGCCGTCCGCCAGCGATCCGGATCTGGGCAGGTGCCCCACGCCCATGGATGCCCTGCATCACCCAAACCTGCGTGGGAAGGGAGGGAGCCTCCGCCACCGCCATCCCCAACCTCGCCCTCTGTTTTGTAGTCAGATTTATTTGTTTCATGTCCTGAGTTGGCCGGTTGCTGTTCAGAACTTTGTACGAGCTTCCGTTCTTTTCTTCTCCTATCTATAAAGTTCACATGCAGTTTTTCTGTATTATTTGAAAAATATATCATTAAATATAAGCGGTTGATATGTGATACAGTTGAATTCAAATCATCAAAGGAAGTGTGCGTCCTGTTCTAAGCTGTTTCGTCCAGCATCTTTTATCTTTCGGATGTTTGTGGCTTTATTAATTTATTTTAGTCAGGCATTATCATCTTTTCTCTAAAAAAATAAAACAATGCATTAGATAAAAGCTTTTATTAAATAAGTCATTGGCGCTCGATATTGACTAGAGCTCGCTTCACATCAAGGAGGATTATGATAATTTTGTTGAGCTAACGATTCCTTTTGCATATTTTACCTTTTTAGTAACAACTTATTTTCTTGATTTGTCTATTTTTTCACTGTATGTTGTATAGTAAGCATACTGCATCAGAAAGCTGAGCCTAAATAAACAGCACACGCATGATAGATTCAATGATTGTTGGTGTTTCATCCACAAACCTTGATTATAATCCTAACATGGTTAATTATAGTTTGGCATTTACCAAAGAGAACAATTAAACACTTTTTTTTGGGAAAAGCAAATATATAGATGAACCGGTTCTCTATTTTTCACGAGACCACAAAACTGAATTCAGGTAGATTTAGGTGCAGCATACAAGAAGGGAGGTTGGAGAAGATATTACCATGACGTTGCCCACTCCTCGCCGTGCCTTCTTCTGTAAGGGCATATTTATCCCTAAGTGGTTTTGGTAATTGATGACAATGCAATTGCGGACTAATCGTGTGCATTGAACATTTCAGATAACTCATGTTTAGGCACAAGACGGTTCGTTGCCCCTCGGAGTCTAGTGAAGACGGAGTTTTTCCTACGTTTCTTTTCGATGGATTTGAGTCGTAGGAAAGCCGTACTATTAAGAGGGGGTCCGCTTTGGAAAGGTTTGGATGGAATCATCACGTACACGTCTGTTCTTTTGCACCACCTTTCCTTTGGCTCTTTGGAGCATCCTCCGGTTTTCCGTGTCTCTGCAAAATGAAGGACTCCTAGTGTTGTTGTGCTGGGGCATGCGGTGGTACTGCTCATGGGAGCGGTAGTACCTGCCCTTGCGGTAGTACCGGCCAGGGACGCGGTAGTACCGCAGGACCTTGCGGTAGTACCGCTCCTCGGGCGCGGTAGTACCGTGGCCTCAGGCCGGGCACAGCAGCACAAGCGGAAGTAGGGGCGGATGTAATTTTTTACATCCGCGCCCTACACGGTAGTATCGCTCCAGGTTTGCGGTAGTACTGCGTCGGATTTTTGCACAGATCGAAACTTAGCGGAAGTAGTCACGGATGTAATTTTTTATGTTTGTGCCTTCCCAGCCTAGACAAACCCAGCCTTGCGGTATTACCGCAAGGAGGAGCGGTAGTACCGCTCTGGTGGTTCTACCGCTCCTTTCTTCAACGCATCAGGGCTGGTCTAGCCCCTGCCGCGCATACGATAGTACCGCGGTGCCCCGCGGTAGTACTGCAGTCCCTTGCGGTAGTACCGCATATCTGGTGCGGTAGTACCGCAAGTCGCGCGCTGAGTAAGTGGATAACGGTTGGATTTGTCCTATCACTATATAAAGGGAGTCTTCTTCTCCAAGTTGACTACCTCTTCGATCCCCAAGCTCCATTGTTGCTCTAAGCTCCATTTTCGCATGATCTCTCTCCCTAGCCAATCAAACTTGTTGATTCTCTAGGTATTGGTTGAGAAGGCCCCGATCTACACTTCCACCAAGAGAAATTTGATTTCCCCCACTAATCCCTTGCGGATCTTGTTACTCTTGGGTGTTTGAGCATCCTAGACGGTTGAGGTCACCACGGAGCCATATTCCATTGTGGTGAAGCTTCGTGGTGTCGTTGGGAGCCTCCAATTAAGTTGTGGAGATTGCCCCAAACTTGTTTGTAAAGGTCCGGTCGCCGCCTCCAAGGGCACCAATAGTGGAATCACGGCATCTCACATTGTGTGAGGGTGTGAGGAGAATACGGTGGCCCTAGTGGCTTCTTGGGGAGCATTGTGCCTCCACACCGCTCCAACGGAGACATACTTCCTCTCAAAGGGAAGGAACTTCGGTAACACATCCTCGTCTTCACCGGCTCCACTCTTGGTTATCTCGTACCTTTACTTGTGCAAGCTTATATTGTGTTGCATCCCTTGCTTGCTTGTGTACTTGTTGTTGTTGCATCATATAGGTTGCTCACCTAGTTGCATATCTAGACAACCTACTTCGATGCAAAGTTTAAATTGGTAAAGAAAAGCTAAAAATTGTTAGTTGCCTATTCAGCCCCCTCTAGTCAACTATATGGATCCTTTCAATTGGTATCAGCGCCTCGTCTCTTTATTAAGGATTTTGCCGTCCGAAGAGTATGGTTGACACCATAGACGGTGAGGAGGAGCACCCCGGTGTGATTCCGTCCTCGTCTACGGCCGATGGGGGAACCTCGGTCTCACGTGAGGAGTTCAATGTGGCTTTGACACATTGAAAACCTCCATGACGACCGATGTCAAAGGCATGCTTAAGAACTTTCTTGATGGTCTTAAATTATCCACCGCACCGTTGGAAGTGGTCGATCCCACTAACAAGGTGGCGGATGCTAACTCCGACCAGGGGGAAGCTAATAGTGACAAAGTTCCTTTATCTAGTGGTAGAAATGGTAGTGGCATCTTTGCCCATGTGGAACCTCTTCTTACTTATGGAGGACCGATTCCCTCCACTCATTTAAATCATGCCGGTTCTCCTCCTAAGATTGTGAAGAATGAGGATTTTGACGCTTGGGTCTATCGCTTTAAACGTCATTTAAATCATGTTAATACTATTCTTTGGAGAATCATTGAGCAAGGTTTCTATCCACATGACCCAAGAAACTTCACCCCTAGAGAAGCCGCAGATCATCAATTCAACGAGAATGCTCTCTTCATCATCTAAGATGCAATTCCCTCCGAAGATATTGCACATCTCCGACCCTTCACCGTGGCCAAGGAAGCATGGCACCATGTTGTTTCCCTTTACAAGGGAAGCGCAAGCATTCAACGCTACAACTATGAAGTGGTGCAAGATGAAGCCGATGAGTTTGCAATGAATGAAGATGAAGAACCTCATGAGCTTTACCGGAGATTAACCACTCTCGTGGTCTCACTCCGAGATCATGGGAGCAAGGATACGGATGACAAATGGATCAAGCGCAAGTTCCTCAAGGCCATGATGCCTTACCACAAGGGCATGTCCTCCGTCATCCGTCAAAGGCCGGACTTCCACACCTTGTCCTCAAGTGAAGTGTTGGATGAGTTTGTGGCAATGAGGATCTTGGACAAGACCGCCGATAATGCGGTGTTGCGTTCTCAAAGAGCAAAGAAGCCCAACCTTGCCTTGAAGGCCAAGCTTAGTATGGAAGAAGAGGATGAAGAGGAAGAAGAGGACAGCAATCCCGAAGATACAAAGTATGCTTATCATGAGCACATGGCTCTCGCTTCAAGGAAATTTTGGAGCAAGAAGAACACGAGGCCCAACTTCAACAAGAACAACACAAGTGGCGCGAAGGGCAAGCAACGAGTGAGGAATTGCTATAATTGTGGCAATGTGATCCACTTTGTTGCGGAGTGCCCATATGAGAAGAGGGAAGACAATGGTAGCAAGCTCATCCGAAAAGAGAAGGCCAAGTCCTTCCCCAACAAAAGCAACTTCATCAAGAAGACTCCTCCCAAGGGGTTAGTGGCACAAGAAGAGTACAATGAGGAGGATGATGATGATGAAGACGGTGAGTCGGTTGCCATGGCCTCCGTTGGCATTGCGACAACTCCACGGGAGTCTCTCTTCGACTCACCCAATGAGAACATCACCGCCAAGTGCCTCATGGCTAAAGCCACCAACAAGGTAACCCCCAACATCAAAACCACCATCATTACTAATCCTTCTTTGACGGATTGCATTGATGAAAATGAGGGGTCTAATGAGGAGGAAAATGAATTTGAGTCTTTTATGAGTAAGCTCAAGGGTAAATCCAAGAAGCACTTTGTTGCTCTCTTGGAACAACTTGGTGAAGCCAATGACATGATCGAGGCTCACGAAGAAACCATCTCTAAGATGGAGGGGCATAGTCGTGACTATGCCGATGAGATATCGGATCTCTCTAATGCGGTTGAGGAAGAGCACGGTCATCGTTTGGCTCTTGAGGAGTCACACAACGATGACCATGCTAAATTGAAGAAAGATCTCGATCATGCTCTTATTGTATCTCGTGTGCTAAATTCTGAGAAGGCAAAACTTGGGGTTGATCTTGCTAGACTCAAGGAAGAGTTTGATATACTTGACAAGGCTCACAAAGCCTTCAAGGTTACTCATGCTAGTCTTAAAGAGTCTCATGATCAACTCCAAGTGAAGCTAACCAAGGAGAAGGCCACTTTTCCTCATATGGTTTTAATTGATAATGCAAATGCTACTAACCCTTGTTGTGAGCATGTGCATCTTGTTGAGGAGAATGCAAAGTTGAAGGAGCAACTTGAGAAAGGCCTTGTGTCGTGCATACAAGGTGAGAAGAACCTCAACGATCTTTTGAGCAATCAAAAGGAAGTTCTGGCCAAGGAGGGAATTGGGTTCGCACCCAAGTCCAAGAACAAGAAGAAGAATGACAAGGCCAAACGACCTCCTCCTCTCAAGCAAACTTTTGTGAAAGAGGGAGAGGGTGCTTCTAAGGAGGAGAAGAACAATGTAAAGGGTGGTGGTGTCAAGAAGGGCAATGCCACCCCTTCCAACAAAGCCGACGACTTTAACCCTTCCTATGTGTTATGCCGTGCTAGTTATGGGCATGTTTATGCTAAATTTGTTGGTTCACCTTATGAGTACATTGAATGGTCCATTTGGGTTCCTAAGACCCTTGTCACTAACATCAAAGGACCCATTACAAAATGGGTACCTAAAACCAAGCATTGATCTCTTGTAGGTGTTTGCTTCCGGTGGGGGATAATGGTTGCTCGATAGTGGAGCCACTAATCATATGACCAGAAGCAAGGATTTGGTGGTGAACGTGCACAAGATTCCATCTATGCCCACAAATGTCGAGTCGGGTGATGCCTCGTCTTCTAAGGTATTGGGACTTGGCAAGGTTGTCATTTCTCATGATCTCACGATCGAGAAGGTCATGCTTGTTGAGTCCCTTGCATACAATTTACTTTCCGTTCGTCAACTTGCACTCATGGGCTTTGCCACTTTCTTTGATATTGATACCGTGGCCCTCTTGTGGAGCAAGACTCTTAAAGTAGCCTTTGTTGGGCATGTCGAGAACGGTCTCTATGTGATTAACTCTTCGGAGCGACCCACTAAGATCGCAACATGCCTAATGGCTAAAGTTGACGTGGGATGGATTTGGCATTGCCGTTTAGCCCATGTCAATATGAGATCTTTGCAAAGTCTTCTCAAGGGGGACCATGTCCGTGGACTAACAAACGTTAGTTTTGCTAAAGATCGTGCTTGCAATGCTTGTATCGAAGGAAAGCTACATGAGAAGGCTCACCCTCCCACGACTATCATTTACTCGAAGAGGCCTTTGGAGCTCCTTCACTTGGATCTCTTTGGGCCTCCATCCTTTGATAGTCTTGGGGGTAGAAAGTACTGCTTGGTGATTGTGGATGATTATTCAAGATACACTTGGGTGTACTTCTTCAAGAGGAAGAGTGAGACCCAACAAACCGTCATTGATTTTGCAAATGAAGCTCAACGCCAACACAATGCAAAATCTTGACGATAAGAAGTGACAATGGCACCGAGTTCAAGAACTACACCTTGGATGAGTTTCTTAGTGATGAGGGGATCAAGCATCAATATTCTGCACCATACACCCCTCAACAAAATGGTGTAGCGGAGAGGAAGAACCGGACATTGATGGATGCGGCAAGGACCATGATGGTGGAGTTCAAGTCTCTATACAACTTTTGGGCCGAAGCCATCAACACCGCGTGTCATGCATCCAATCAGCTCTATCTCCGCAAAGGCTTGAACAAAACTCCATATGAGATACTCACCGGTAACAAGCCCAACCTCAAGTACTTTCGGGTGTTTGGGTGTAAGTGTTTCATTCTCAAGAAAGGTGTTCGTTTGTCTAAATTTGAGGCTAGAGCTCATGAGGGCATATTTGTTGGTTATGCTACAACCTCTCATGCTTACCGTGTCCTCAATAAGTCCACGGGACTTATTGAGGAGACGTGTAACATGGAGTTTGATGAGAATAACGGCTCCCAAGTGGAGCAAAGTGGTACTTGTGATGTAGGTGATGAAATTCCTCCCCAAGCCATAAGAAGAATGGGTGTTGGTTTTATCGTACCCATTGAGGAACCCCTTGTGGCCGAAGGAGAAGGATAATGTTCCACTCAAGTGGAACCATCACCAACCCAAGACCCACATGCTTCCGAAGAACAAAGTGAAGGCCCTCAACCTCATGAACAAGATCAAGGGGAAGATCAACCTCAAGATGGTGTTGAAGCACCAAGTGATGCCCAAGGTCAAGTTCTCTCCTCCGAGCAAGTTCAAGATCAAGAGCAACCTCAAGATCAAGAACAAGCTCAAGACAACGCTCAAGATGATCAAGTTACCACTCCTCAACTCACTCCTGAGGAGGAATTGGAGCGTCGTGCCGCCAAGATTGCATCCAAGCTCACTACCAAGGGTCATCTCATGACGAATGTGCTTGGAAGCATCCGAAAGGGGGTAAGCACTCGTAGACAATTAGCAAACTATTGTGAACATCACGCATTTGTCTCTTGTGTTGAACCCCAAAAGGTCTATGAGGCGCTCGAGGATCCGGATTGGCTTAATGCCATGCATGAAGAACTCAACAACTTCAAGCACAACAAGGTGTGGAGATTGGTGCCAAGGCCAACGGGGAATCATAATGTCATTGGAACCAAGTGGATATTCAAGAACAAGCAAGATGCTCATGGGATTATCGTTCGCAACAAGGCTCGATTGGTAGCACAAGGCTACTCCCAAGTCGAGGGTATCAACTACGGTGAAACCTTTGCTCCCATTGCTCGCCTTGAATCCATTCGTTTGTTGATTGCTTATGCCTCTCATCATAACTTTAAGTTGCAACAAATGGATGTGAAGAGTGCCTTTCTTAATGGTCCTATTAATGAGTTGGTGTATGTCAAACAACCCCCCGGGTTCGAGGATCCCTATTTCCCCGATCATGTGTACCAACTCGATAAGGCACTCTATGGCCTTAAACAAGCCCCACGTGCGTGGTATGACCACCTTACCGAGTTGTTGCAAGATCGTGGGTTTGAAATTGGGAAAATCAACCCCACTCTTTTTACTAAGAAGGTCAAAGGGGAGTTGTTTGTGTGCCAACTATATGTTGATGATATTATCTTTGGTTCCCCTAACAAAGCTTTCAATGAGGAATTTGCCGCTCTCATGACCTCAAAGTTAAAGATGTCCTCGATGGGAGAGTTGAAGTTCTTTCTCGTGTTCTATCGTGAGATTGTCACGACAGATGTCCTAGTGTGAGGACTTAGTCGTGAGGCCAACGCATCTATGTGGTCGCTTGAGAGGGGTTGATCGGAATCGAGAGACGCGACACAAGACAAGGGTTTAGACAGCTTCGGGCCCCGGGAAACATCATCCGGTAACAACCCTACATGCTATTTGTGGCTAGGTCTCATTATGCTCATGAGGGAGTCGCCGTCAACCGGCTCTCCTCTAGTTGTGTCTAGCCTTAACGATTATTTCTTACTTGTCCTTCTTGGGGTGCCCTGCCCCTCCTTATATAAGTTGAAGGGGCGGGTTACATGACTAGTCCTAGTAGGATTAGGATTACTCTATTACAAGCGGAGTCCTAGTCTTGCTTCCTTTGTAGGAGAATATTCCTTATGCCTTTCCTCTTAAGCCGACCCACCATACATGAGCCGGCCTTCCAGGCCTTGGGCCTTGTTGTCCGTCTGACCCGCCCGCCGGGTTGCTAATGAGTCACCAAGATCGGGCGGGTTACCCGTGAGTCGCCAAGCTCCGGGCGGGTCACCAGTGAGTCGCCACGCTCTAGCCAGGTCATACATCCGACGGGTTACACTGCGGGGTATATCCCCGACATTAGCCCCTAGTTTAGCTTGGATTTATCCATGGTAAACTTATGCTGCAAAATAAACACAAGAACAAATTTGACAGGTTGTGCTCTGGGTTAAAATCTCTCCTGAGCCGGCACCTGATCATCCTTAAATCCTTGTCATTTCCTTCTTGTAGAAAATCCGGGTCAATAGACCAGCCTCATAATCAATTTGCTGACATTGGTTTCTCACGGAGAAAAATTGTGAAAAACAATTCATTTGACTCAGCTCCCAATGCTTAAGAAATATTGGTCTTGATATACTCATCTGATCTTCAACCGGCTTGAAAATGTAGATCTTGCCAATTTATGATTACCAAAACTGCCAGGTTATAAACAGATGATGCTGAGTCATAATTATTGCCGACGCCGGGTCATAATTATTGGTGACGCCGGGTCATGATTGTTGCCAACGCCGGGTCACACAATTGATCTTCCTGGTTTGCTCAAAACTGAGAATTTTAAGATGTTCCTCCTTTATGTGCATATCACCTGTAGCCCCCAAGTCTTAAGAAGAGAACATAGTGATAGCTTAAGACTTGCTTTAATATAAATGCTACAATTTGGAGAAATCCGGGTTGTTGCTGTAAGCCGCCAATCATAAACTGCACATTATGAACTTCCCATGTATAGCCCCCAAGTGCCGGGTCATTATGCAATAATGAGCAGGGACTTTGTAAATATGATCATGTAGACTTGAATAGCAATGTGTAGCCCCCAATGCCGGCTCATTATGATGTGATGAGTCAGGACTTTATATATACTTCTTTGAAAAGAATATCATATGATGTAACCCTCACCATGGGGTTTGAACCCACGTTCATAAGGTTAAGAGCTTTATACTCTACCAACTGAGTAGTGGACCTTTCAATATAATGGATTAAGACTTGTGTACCTTGAATTTTTGACACGAGCAATTGGTAGCCCCCAAGGGCCGGCTCATTACAATGTGATGAGTCGGGTCTTCAATAAAGTGAGCAAAAAATGACTTTGCATTAGCCCCCAAGTGCCATGGTGCATGCTGGTCAGTGACATGGGACTTCCATATTTGATGTAATCTCCACTTGAATAATGTAGCCCCCAAGTGCCGGGTCGTAAGCCTGCAGCGACTCGGGACTATTCCTTCCATTGTAGAATAAATCATATCCATTGATAAGATAATAGCCATTGCGCTTAAAGCGACTTTGAAAACCTCAACCATAATATCAGTTATTGATAACCATGATAAACATCCAGCCATGTTGGCTATTAAAGATTTGAATAATATAACCTTGTTTGAAAACCGGTTCCTGCAATATAAACCAGTATATCCATGCATATATGATGCATGCTATGATGATGCAATGATAATGCAATGTATGATGATGATGTATGATGATGCAATATATGTGTATGATAACAGAATACTTCAATGAAACTAGCCTGAGCCACTGGATTGTTCGTGCGTTCCGTGAGCCTGACTCACAGTCTGCCCAATCGACATTTGAACCCTAGATAAAGTCTGGTCTTGCTCAAAGACTTATCAGGAGTGCACGGGGCCAGAGTAACAGCATACATCACGGGTCGATTTATCCAAGTTTCAAGGAAGGCGGCTTATGAAGCCTGGGTCTATCCTGACTATCTGTAAGCCGTACTCTCACATGACAAACCGCCGTTTGAACCTTAACGAGCTCAGATCTTGGTCGAATACGCCGTAAAGACTGATCGTTTAAGAGTTCGGCGGGTCAATCAGGATTACACAATGGAGTTGAAGCAGCTAGCTACAGGTAGGATGACCCAGAAAGGTTATGTTCTCTTTGGTCGAATACGCCTATGTTTGAAAAATAACCTGGTCAAAAGGGTAGTAACGTTGTGTTCTCTTTGGTCGAATACGCCTATGTTTGAACAGAAGCCCCCAAGTGACATACTGACGAGTGTGGCGTTGAGCCAATCAAGAGGGTAGTAATGATATGATTCAAATACAATCAGGAAGCCCCCAAGTGACCATTATTGTGGCATTGCGCCGGATCAAAAGGGATATTCACAGCTATGATTCAGATACGATCAGGAAGCCCCCAAATGACCATTAAGATAAGCCAATAAGGCAGGATACCCATGTTTGAACCATGCATCATGGCAGCAAATTCTCTTTGGCAACCTTTAATTTTTCCTGAGAATTCGAACTTTGCAAGAGATAATTCTTCTTGAGCCGGAATTTTGAACCGGACTTGAGAGCTTCAGAGTTTTGTGGGAGACAGATTTCCCTTGGACTGGATTTTGAACCGGAATCCTTCTTTTTAAGTCGGAAATTTTTGTGACGGCCTTTAAATTTTTGTCAATACATCAGTAGTCTCCAGGGCCGGGTTATTTTTCCCTCCAATGATCCAGAGTTCTTGATTCACTGATACTGGCCAATTTTGCCGAGTCATGTCATTGTAGCCCCCGAGTCTTAAGATGACTCGAGGAGTTGTCTTGAGACTCTCCATACTTGGCCGTGATATAAATCGGCATATAGCTGAACAGCGGAACGCTGTAATATGTTAAAGCTGGAAGCAAGGTGGCGAGTTAATGATCTCCGCAACACTCATTATATATCCTTGGCGTTGATAACATGATGTGAATCCACGGAAACTTGAGGTCGACCATGGCGGGTTATAAATGACCCCGTATGATTTGTGACAGTAACCCGGCCAGCGGTTCATCCCAACTGGTTGTTTAACCAAAATGCAGTGACAGTGATTTGTACGCCTATCCAATGAGCCATCTGGTGAAGGCAGAGGCTGACACTATACCATGACCTTCTTTAGAGTTGTTGTAATAGACCGAGCAACAGGAGCAGCGACTTGAACGCGCTCATTAAGCAACTTGTGCACAGAGGCGCGGCCCGGTGTGTTGATGTAGACCAGACCGCGAGGGACGGACGGTAAAGACAACCATAGCATCAGAGGCGGCACAGACAGATGAGTCGGCCATGGTGTTGTAAGCCGGCACGGGCAGGAGAGTCGGCCACGGAGGCGGACAGGTGAGTTATCTGTGGTGTTGTAAACCGGCGCAGACGGGTGAGCCGGCCGCATGTTGATGCAGACCGGACTATGGAGACGGCGGCTTGCACGCATCCATTGAGCAGCATGACACAGACGAACGCTAGTACAGAATCATACTAGCGCGCTCCGTAACCGTGATATAATACCACCTTTTGTAATGGATAATTATCCTGCATGTCAAAATAAACGAAAGTAATTGTTCTTTTGACAAAACAATATGTGCTAATACAAAAATAGACGTAGATGGATATCACCTGATGCTTGTGAACGAGAGATGACCTCGTCGTGTCTCCATAAACAATGAGCCCTTGTCCTGTTTTACCCGGACAAGAGATGACCCGTGTGTACGTCCGCCCGAATGTCTCTTGGATGCAACACAACGAGCTTATATCCAGCAGCTCGAGGTAGAAGGCCACGGTGGTGAAGACCGGCAGCTCAAACGATGAGGGCATCTCGCTGCATCTTTGGTGACTTGAAGGTAAAGCCCCAAGTCAGAAGTGAGGTCAGCTTTCGCAGGGGCGGCTCAAAACTCTGGCAGAAAAATGGAGTGTGGCCGTGGTATTGGTCAATGGCTCGAGCCTGACTTAACGTGGGGGAGTTTGGCAACTCGGAGGCGGCTTGAAGCTCGACCGCAACAGAACCAGAGCTGGATGATCTGAATGGACCCTCCGGGTCATGTTGGGCTTAGAAGCTTTGACAGATCGCGCATACGCTTGACAAATAACCCGTGCTAGGCCACAGCAATATAGTTTTAATATTTAAATCCTTCTTTGGAATCCATGTGTGCGTAACAGTTGTAATAGTTCAGGGGTGTTCACTTGGAGGAGCATAGGACTCCATCAGACCTTGTTTTCACATGCGTACTGCTTTGGTTGATTTGACCAGCAATTTTAATCCAATTTGCTTCACATCTGTCAGTAATTGTCCCACCATTGACCAAGTCAATCTAGATTAGCCATGTGACCGGCCGCATCAGACATCAACGGGGTATGGAGATGCCCATCAATTGATGTCAATGCGAGGAGTAGGGATTGCCATGCAACGAATGCACTAGAGCTAGCTCAACAAAAGAAAATAAGTGGGTGTGCATCCAACTTGCTTGCTCACGAAGACCTAGGGCATTTGAGGAAGCCCATTGTTGGAATATACAAGCCAAGTTCTATAATGAAAAATTCCCACTAGTATATGTCGGCGTCCTGGGAATGGGGGTCCCCAGACTTGCCTGCGTGCGGCCCACGGCGTGGCTCCACCGGCGGCCCTGTACGACCCATCTTCACCAGCTAACATCCAAGACCCTCGCGAGGGGCCAAGCCTCGCGAGGCGGACGACACAAGACCTCCTCGGGGGCAGCCTCACCAGGCTGGCTCGCGAGGGGCGGAGAGATCAAGGCAAGAGGAACCTCGCGAGGTTCCCGTGACGTAGGCCATGACGACCAAGGCCAGGCGGGCGACATCGCACACAGTGTCCTTGCTTCCACTTTGGTGCTAAAGGGGCAAGCGCAGGCGAGGAGTCCCGAGGCATCATGCAAAGATTTCCATATCGGTGCAACGAGACCAAGACCGGAAGGACGGCAAGGCGGAGGTCACCGTGGAGCCCAAGACGGCGTCATCACCAGAGCCTTTGGCAGGCGAAGACCACCTTTAGTCACGATAGCTTGTACTCATTGTCCCCCTTCAAACGGGCCGTTGTGGAATCCCTTCCCGCTCAATATTTGGGAAGAGCACCGGGGCCGCTATAAATAGGACTAGCCACCACCATAGGAGAGAGACGAATCTTGGAGGAGAACCATTCCATCCATAGCCTCACTCAAGCCCACCGAGCACAAGAACACCTCTCCTCGCGAGGCTGTTCTTCCCTTGTAACTGTTCATCCTCAGCCCAAGAGGCAATCCACCACACCACACTGGAGTAGGGTATTACACCACAACGGTGGCCCAAACCAGTATAAATCTTGTTGTAGGGTGGAACCCTAGATGGGGATCTTTCACGAATTGGAGGGGAAATCCCCAAGAACACGAAGAACACAAGAGAGGAAAAACACTCAAATTGACTAGATCCAATCACACATATGCTAGATCCAAGAACATGCAAGAGTTCACAATGATTCAAGAACAACAAAGGAAAGATACAAGGTACTAGTTCATCCCAATCCTATGAGGAGAGAGGTCTTGATGATCCTATGATGGGGATCTTTCCCTAGATGGGGGGCTTGAATCCACTAGGGGATCTTCTCCATAGGAGGTCTTGAACTCCAATGGAGTGATCTCTCTCTCTCTCTCTCAAGAGGAGATACAAGGAGCAAAGCTCAATAAATCATGTCATATACTTTCCTATCCTCTAAATGAGCTAGGGAAGGGGTATATATAGTCTAGGGACCAAATAAGAGGAGGAGGGGGGATACAAGGGTAAAAACCCAAAGAGGCACGCAGGCCCTTGGAGTGGTGCGGGCACCGGGGGTCAAACCGGCCGGGCACCCGGGGGGGGGGGGGGGGGGGCTAGTGGCTGGCGCGGAGTAGGCCGGGCACCCGGGGTTGAGGGCCCGGGCACCCGGGGGGCGAGCTGGGCGCGGTCCAGGGAGGGGTCGGGCACCCGGTGTCCAGAGGCCGGGCACCCGGGCCGGCGGCCTGTGGCGCTAGAGGGAGGGCCGGGCACCTGGGGCCTGAAGGCCGGGCACCCGGGGTGGCCTAGGCCGCGGCTGGCCAAGTGAGGCCGGGCACCCGGGGCCGGCTGGGAGCAGCGCCATGGAGGGGCCGGGCCTCCGGGGCCAAAGCGCCCGGGCACCCAGAGTGTCCAGATCCTCTCCGTCTTCTCTCTTCGCGCTTCTCTCCTCCTTCTCCTCGACCATAGGTGCTTGGGTCTTCGTGCTAGCCTCTCCATCATCAACACCTTGATACCTAATCATGCACAACACCTCTGTTTGAGGTAGGACCCAATTCTCGAATGAATTTGAGTGGAGCTCGAAGAGGAAGGAGTCAACCTCGGTTTCGGTGACACGCGCGTGTGCTCTTGTCATCGGTCTTCTCCGTCCTTGCGGTGGTGGTGTGACATCCATGGTGATGGTCGAGGGATGCTCCGCATCATCTCCCCCCTGGGAGAGATCCGTCCACGGATCGTGATCTTCATCACCATGGGAAAGAGAGGGCGTCGCCGTGTAGTAGTGGACGACCACCAAGCACTTATCATGTTGAAGCTCGAAATGGTCACTCTCCCATGTCGCACCATCTTGTGATTCCTTCAAAAGTAGCAAAGATAACAAGCACTTGGAAAAACAAATGTGGTTGGCATTAAAGCAAAACCAAGCATTCAAGAGGTGATTCACCTAACAAGTGTTGTCATCAAGCATAGCATACGGTTTGACAAAGAAGTGTGTCATGGCATTTAAGCATATAAATTGAGCACAAGAAAAGACATCATGGAAACAAGCATGAAAATGGGAGGTGGAGATGCAAATAAGTCTGACAAGATAGCAAGCATCGACCTCAAGATCATAGCAAACATGCATAAAGCGCTCGACAATTGGTCTATGGTAGGCATAAGAGTCATTCACAACACCGAATGAAATGAAATGTCTAAACACATGGGGCAAGTGCAAGACAATCCAAGCATAATGTGCATATGGTGTGGTGAAGAAAGTGAGGCACTCAACACAAATGATATAACAATTTTGCAACATGTGCGAGGTAATCAAGTCATGAGAGCAAATAGTAGGCATAAGCATATGTGAAGTAATGACATTGTTGCAACCAAACATGTGATAGTAGAAAGTAATCCAAGAATTGGATGCAATATGAGAAAGCATAGCAATCAAGTCATGCAAACTAGTGGAGCAAAGATGCAACACACTAGAGGAAATCATGGCAATCATGTCATGTGAGCAAATAATAGATATAGGACGTGCACATGACATATCGCGAGCACGAGCACAAAGCAAGATCATAGTATCATCGTAGGAATGGATCACAAAGGAAACATGGCAAGAACAAGCAATATATCCACCAAGCTTGCAAATACACATACAAGTAGTAGAATCAATCATCATGTGTAATGCAAAGCATGGGTCACAAATACATTGCAAAGGCATAGGAATGAGCATATCATGCAAAGTGAACATGGCAAGATGGGCATAAGATATGTAATGGACGATAACCCATAACCATGTGAGAGCCATGTAGAAGAAATGCGCGAAGTCTTTGCGCGAAGAGAGTGTTGGGAAAGACGATCCATGGGATCCCAAGTCATCATTGCTCTCTAGAGCTCGTTTTGTCAACTCGTGGGATTGCGAGGTTGACCAGTATTCACGGGTGCCTACACAAAAGAGACACAAACCAAACAAATTGTGTTCGTGGTAAATGTACATATCATCCATCATGATGTGTATGTGCATGTGTGAGTTAGCACAAGATAAGCATCCGTCAAAGAAATTTGATGCATGGTATAAGAACATGTCATCCATCATGAAAGAATAGTTGTTATGTATGACACGATGGGGACACAAATTAAGAATGCAAGTATATGGCACATCACTAGCATGTTTATTCATGGTGAGCATATGGTGCACACAAGTAGTGGGATCATGCAATGGATAGGATGAATCAAAATCTCCTAAAATGCATGAGGAAACTATGGGGGTCTCCTCATGAGCAATAGTGGAAACATCATATGGAGAATATGAACAACGTCCAAAACAATGCATATCCGAAGCTAGGTGGTCATGGCATGGCATATGAGATAAATGATGCAAAGGGAGCATATCAATATCATCACAAGAGAAACAAAAGCCAATGACCATCATCTCGTCTTTTATGCCATAAGTGCAAATGGGATTTATTTTAATGGGGCATGTATAGTTACTATGTTGAGATTGAAATGATGCAATATGGGAGATCTCACTCATAGCATAGGACAAGTTCAATGGATTGTCAAACATCATGTGACCAAAAGAATTTTCACATGATATCCTATGGAGCATAGCATCACAACTAGGCAATTCAACATGCTCATCATCATATTCATCATAAATTGGTAAGTCATAACATGAGGAAGTCGCACTAGCATGAAGCATGGGAATAGGTGGGTCAACATCATGCGAGCAATCATTGGTGAGATAGTCCACTAGTGGGACAAGAGAAACACCATCACCTATTTTACCTTTCTCAATCCGTTCATGTGGTGTAGGTGAGGTGGCAAAGACCAAATGGTGGTCATCGTCATCGTGATGGAACCATCTGGGGGGTGCATCATATTCCACCATGGCCATCGTCTTGTCCAAAGGAAGGACGAAGTCGTCGCGAATCAGCGCGTCTTCATATATGGGGCCTAGCACCAAAGGAGAAGACACAATAGAGGTAGAGGTGAAGTTGTTAGAAATCATAGTGGCCTCACATGCCCAATCAACTATGACGCTCTCTCTATGTGGTGGTTCACTCACTCCCTCAAGGTAGGTGCACTCAATGTCACATATGGTGGAGTCACTCAAATTACTCAAGTGGTGGTGGTGGTAACTCTCCTCACATGTGAATTGGGGCAACTCGTCATATATGGGACTAGTGGTGAAGTCACTCTCACTCTCAATATGGTGGCACAAGTCACTCAAGTCATCATACGTCGCCGTGGTCGAAGGAAAAATCCCATGCTCAACCATCTCATCACCGTGGCCGTGGAGGAAGGCCGATGTAGGCGTACTCGTCGGAGGTAGGCGAAGATGCCTTACGTCCAAAGGCGAAGATGCCTTGATGACACTTGGCAAAGATGCCGAAGTGGTCCTAGTAGTCGTAGCTCCGTCTTGGTGTTGCTTGTCTCGCGGTCTTCTCTTGTGCTCATGAAGTTTGGCCGTAGCTTGATGTAGAGCTTTTTGGGACTTGTAGGTGTACGCATCACGAGCATCTTCATCTTGATGGTGTTGTAGTGCTTGAGCTCGATGACGTTCCGAAGATTGGCCACTTGAGCGTCGCTGCCTTGAAGATGACGAAGGGGAAGAAGACTTGTAGTTGGCCACCATGTCTCGTACTTGATCCCTTTGTTCGGCCAACTTGGTGTCGAGGTAGTCCCTTTTCCTTGCTTCGTTTTGGCGAATGTCGATGGTGAGTTGCTCAATGCCTTGCATTGCTCGTTGTAGTCCGAAGATGGACGTTTTGGTGATGTAGTTGTTCGCGTTGTCGTTGTCGTGGAAGACCGGAGATGAAATGCCTTGCCTATCCATCACAAGACTCGAGAAAATGTAAGTGGAAGAAAGGAAAGAACTAGACCAATGTACCTTATGCAATGTTGAAGATGGATCAATGATCACTCAATAATGTAACAAGGAAATAGCACAATTGGTACCGGATCTTGTCAATTCTCACACCTACACATGTAAGGCTTATGGTGGAGCTCGGTGAGGATAGTGGCACAAAAATTTGATGCAAAATGTTAGCAAGAGTCAATAATGTTGGAAAAGATTCACAAATTCGCAAGTGAAACAAGTAGACCAATAGCAATATGTGGCACACGGAAACACATGCACGGATAGATAAATGGGGTCGTGCAACCAAGGAATGAGCACAAAATGTGGAATCCACGGAAAATGCTCGTGTTGCACAACTCTAGAGAGACGCTAGCACGATTGCTCAATAGGCGGATACGACACTTGTGCACAACCTATAAGATGCAAAATGTATGAGCTTTCTATCCCAAGTATGGTATGTGTATGATGTTCCCGGTGTTTCGCACACGATGATCCAAGATGATCAATATGGTAGTATGGTATGCAATGTGGCGATGTTATGGCTCTTGCTTACAAGCTCTTTGCTCTCTTTTCCTTTTTGCTTAAAAGCTTATTCTCTCTTTTATTTTTTATATGCCACTATGCGACATGCACAAACCAAGATAGCAATTTTGTATATGCGGGAACAATCTTGTGACACAAGTGATGATATGATGATACCAATATGATATGGTATGTATGCAATGGAAGGTATGGATCACTGATGTGCACAAGTAACGTGGCCGGCAATACTCAATGGCTAGTCTCGATAGGCAAGTGACGCAAAATGGGCTAAGGGGTTAACAATGTAATGGCAAGAATGTACAATGATGGGATACCACGATACCAAGATGATATAGAGGTTACCGTTCTTGCTTACGGTTAGGGTGTCAAAATGGTGAAGTGGTCGATGTCGAAGACGACCTCGTGGCGATGATGAGTGGCGATGTTCTTGATGTAGATACCAAGATGATGTAGACCCGTCCCTAAGTAGCCGAAACACCTTAGGAAACGGTAAAAACCGCAAACTCAAAATCTCCAAAGGCAAATGTCAAATGGTGGTAGCGGAATGGGTTGGTGGTTCCGGAGTTAGCAATGCGGAAGTGGTGGTGGTGGTTGATGACTAAGCGACCGTCCCTAAGTAGTCGAAACACCTTAGGAGACTCAAGTCACCACTCAAGCAACCACAAATGCTATAAGGATCAAAAATTGGTTAGGTTGTGGAAAGCTATGGTGGTTTGGCAGATGATATGGTGGATGGCCTATGCAAAGATGCCAAAATGCCAAATTTTTTATGGAGTCAAATGATGTTGGAACCTATCTAGATGGATGGGGGATGTCAATAGCTACTCAACGAGCTAAAGAACGCAAAAATCGGACTCCGAAGGTGAAAGTTATGGCCGAAATGGTGATGGAGTTGAGCTGAAACTGGGAGGTGCGGGTGCCCGGGGGTGGAAGGTGCGGGCACCCGGGGTGGTCTAAGGCAAACAGCTCGGGGGTGCAGGTGCCCGGTGTTTGGGGTGCGGGCACCCGGGGTGGTCAGCGGGGGTGGGCAGGGGGGTCCGGGTGCCCGGGGTTTGAGGTCCGGGTGCCCGGGGGTATCGGATTTGGGCGGAAAATTGTGGGAAAAAAAGGGAGAAACTGGTGGATATCGTGGAGGGAAAGGTGGAGATGGATGGGGGAAAGGCTAGATCCACTCGAAACCAAGCAAATCCATGGATCAAATCCAACAAAACCTCATCAAACCAACAAATCACAACAAAATTTGGGGCTATTTTTGGTGGGGAATTTTCGAAATTGGGGAAGAACACAACAAAATTAGGCTAGAGAACAAGAAGGGGGCTCCAATTTCATGAGAAACCATGGCTCATGATACCAAGATGTTGTAGGGTGGAACCCTAGATGGGGATCTTTCACGAATTGGAGGGGAAATCCCCAAGAACACGAAGAACACAAGAGAGGAAAAACACTCAAATTGACTAGATACAATCACACATATGCTAGATCCAAGAACATACAAGAGTTCACAATGATTCAAGAACAACAAAGGAAAGATACAAGGTACTAGTTCATCCCAATCCTATGAGGAGAGAGGTCTTGATGATCCTATGATGGGGATCTTTCCCTAGATGGGGGGCTTGAATCCACTAGGGGATCTTCTCCATAGGAGGTCTTGAACTCCAATGGAGTGGTCTCTCTCTCTTTCAAGAGGAGATACAAGGAGCAAAGCTCACTAAATCATGTCATATACTTTCCTATCCTCTAAATGAGCTCGGGAAGGGGTATATATAGTCTAGGGACCAAATAAGAGGAGGAGGGGGGATACAAGGGTAAAAACCCAAAGAGGCACGCAGGCCCTCGGAGTGGTGCGGGCACCCGGGGTCAAACCGGCCGGGCACCCGGGGCGGGGCTAGTGGCTGGCACGGAGTAGGTCGGGCACCCGGGGTTGAGGGCCCGGGCACCCGGGGGCGAGCTGGGCGCGGTCCAGGGAGGGGCCGGGCACCCGGTGTCCAGAGGCCGGGCACTCGGGCCGGCGGCCTGTGGCGCTAGAGGGAGGGCCGGGCACCCGGGGCCTCAAGGACGGGCACTCGGGGTGGCCTGGGCCGCGGCTGGCCAAGTGAGGCCGGGCACTCGGAGCTGCAGGCAGGGAACCCGGGGCCGGCTGGGAGCAGCGCCATGGAGGGGCCGGGCCCCGGGGCCAAAGCGCCCGGGCACCCGGAGTGTCCAGAGCCTCTCCGTCTTCTCTCTTCTCGCTTCTCTCCTCCTTCTCCTCGACCGTAGGTGCTTGGGTCTTCGTGCTAGCTTCTCCATCATCAACACCTTGATACCTAATCATGCACAACACCTCTGTCTGAGGTAGGACCCAACTCTCAAATGAATTTGAGTGGAGCTCGAAGAGGAAGGAGTCAACCTCGGTTTCGGTGACATGCGCGTGTGCTCATGTCATCGGTCTTCTCCGTCCTTGCGGTGGTGGCGTGATGTCCATGGTGATGGTCGAGGGATGCTCCGCATCAAATCTTGTGTCTCTTTGTTCTTGGGGTTCGTCGAGCTAGGCCGTGAGATCTTGATGCGAGCGAGCTAGAAAGAGGAGAGATCTTCGTGCGCAGCCTAGTGTTCGAACCTCAAGGGTTTTGCCGGAACCCGTGATCCGACATTTGGCGCGCCAGGTAGGGGTGCGCTGAAGCTTTCCTCTCGCCGATCCGCGTCTCGCCACTCCACCAAGTTCATGGCCGACGCTCGCCGGGCCCACGCTGAGCGCCAGGCCGCTCTCGCTACCCGCGCCGCTCAAACAGCCCCTGTCGGCGGGCCTCCCCGTCGTTCTCCGTCACCCGCCGCCAACGCCGGCACCGGTTCGGCGGGAAACGAGCAGCAGGCATCCTCTCTGCACCCCTCCGTGCGGCGGGATGGCCGCACCGCCACTCCATCCCTGACCCCAGCCGGTTCGTCGTCCCACGCCTGTCACACTCCCGCGGACGCGCAGGCCGCGTTGCTCATGGCGCACGAGCTCCTGCGCTACCGCCCCGTCGACGACCTCTACGAGGCCTGGCTGGATCGCATCGCTGAGCTCGTCAGTCCCGCAGGGGGCTCCCCTGCGCCATCCCTCTCGCTGCCTCACCCTCCGCCAGCTGCGGGCGACGCGGCTCGTGGAGTGCCTCCACCACCTCCGCAGCAAGACGGCGTTCTGGCGCCAAGGTGTGTGGTCCCCCGGTGAGACCCACCGCGACGGGTGCCCGCGCAAGAAGAAGGAAGCTGCCAAGAAGTTCCCTGACCGCAAGAAGACGCTCCGCCTCTCCCAGCACTGCCACGTCTGGATCGCTTGCCGTGGCAAGGCCACGCGCCACTTGCCGTGGCAGCGCGGGGACACCAAGATCAAGCTCCGCTCCCTCAACGGGCCCCAGTGGCCACGGCCGGCTGCCGCGCTTTCACCCCTGACCTGCGTGGCGTCGTCTGGCCGGGCAAGTTCATGCCGGACCTGCCTCCCCACTACGACGGTAGCCCCGACCCTGCGGAGTTCTTGCAGCTCTATGAGCTAAGCATCGAGGTGGCCAACGGTGACGAGAAGGTCATGGCGAACTGGTTCCCCATGGCTCTCAAGGATGGCGCTCACTCGTGGCTCCTGAACCTGCCCCCGGGCTAGATTTCCTCCTGGGGTGAGATGCGTGACCGCTTCGTCGCCAACTTCCAAGGCACTCGCGACCGCCCCCCGGCTGCGGGTGACCTGCGCCGCATCAAGCAACAGCCGGGAGAGACCTTGCAGAAGTACATCCAACGCTTCAACAGTGTTCGCGTCAAGATCCCCAAGGTGACGGACGAGGCCATCATTTCAGCGTTTTCTGATGGTGTCCGCGACGTCAAGATGAAGGAGGAGCTCGCCATCCACGAGGAGCTGTGCACGGCTCTGGAGCTGTTCAACCTGGCGACGAAGTGCGCGAGAGCTGAGGAGGGGCGCCTTTCCCTCCTCGAGCTCCTAGCTACTGACCTGGAGGAGAAGAAAGCCAAGTCCAAGGACGTGAAGCGCAAGGGAGCGGCCGTGCTCGCGGTGGAGCTGGACACGAAGCGCGGCCGGGATCATCCCGAGTCGTCCAAGAGCAGCCGACCGTACTGCGCCTTCCACAACGTACACAGCCACAACACCAATGACTGTCAAGGGCTCAGGACTATTCAAGAAGGACGCTTTGGTCGACGCCCCGAGCGCAACGACCGAGGCTACGGACGAGGAGGAGGACGTGGCGGAGGACGCTGGGACGATCGTGCCCCCGCCAGGAGTGGCATGACCGGCCTCGTGAGGACCGCTGGTAGGACCAGCCTCGCGAGGAAGCCTGGAGGGATCAGCCTCGCGAGGACCGCCCTCAGGGCAACGCTGGTCTTCCTCCGCTGCCGCTGCCGCCCAGAAGGAACGACGACCACCATCAGGACGAGGGGGCTGGGGGCTTCCAGGAACCACGTGCCATCGCCTGCATCTTGGGCGGGGCTCAAGCCCCAGCCTCTCAGCGCATCTTCAAGCAGTTTGCTCGCGAGGTGAACGCGGCCCTTCCCAGGCTCGAGGCCACACGCCCGCTCAGGTGGTCCAAGTACGCCATCACCTTCAGCTCGGCGGACCAGCTTAAGTGCGCTGCGACTGCCGGTGCTCTCCCAATGCTCTACTCGCCTGTCATCAACAACGTCCAAGTCACCAAGACCCTCATCAATGGTGGTGCAGGGCTCAACATCCTGTCCATCGGCACGTTCGATCGCCTTCAAGTACCTTATGACCAGCTACAACCAACCAAGCCTTTCTCAGGAGTAACCGATGGTTCCACCACCCCAATCGGGCAGGTCCGCCTTCCTGTCACCTTTGATGGATGCGACAACTACCACACCAAACTCATCGACTTCGACGTCACCCACATTCATCTGCCGTACAATGCCATCCTCGGGTACCCAGCGTTGGCCAAGTTCATGGCAGTGACCCACCACGGCTACAACGTCCTCAAGATGCCAGGGACTGGCGGTGTCATCACAGATGCCTGCGAGGAGAAGGATGCGGTGTGCTCCCTCGAGCGCGCCTTCCAGGCCGTGGCAATCGAAGACCCCGACAGCGAAGGAATCTTGTACCCTCCTGAGGCCATCCCCAAGAAGAAAAAACAGCTGCTCCGCCAAGGGCCTCAGGAGAGCGGCGTCACCAGCAGCACCACCTCAAGACCTGCGCCCTCAGATGGGGCGCCTCCCTCCCGCGCATAGGAAGGCGCACCCGGCGCCCTCCTTGGGCAGGGCTCGGGGGCTCTCTTCTGGAGGGCCTCAGACCTAGCCAACATCACGAGGGAGGCGCTCGGGCACTACATGGAGGTGTGCTTTGCGGCACGTTTCCCTCAGAAGGGCACCAGGCGAGGAGCGCCTGGCGCTCAAGAGTTCATCACCCAGACTACCCAAGAGCTTCAAGAAGCAAGAGCCATGCACGGCGACCGCCGCTCACCCAGCGCGGCTCCCCCTCCAGGCGAGGATGGCGGGCTGCGCGTCTGCATCGACATCCCAGGGCTCAACAGGGCCGCATCTCAAGAGCTGTTCTGGCCTTCGTGCGTGGGGCATTGTGAGGGCCCTCCTCACAGTTAGGTTCGCATGCCATTCGGCCTGCCGAGCGTGACATCCGCCTTTCAGCGCCACCTGCGGAGCGTCCTAGCGGCTCAGGAGGCCAGGCACCACGTAGTCCTGGCGAAGATGGAGACGGTCCTTGAGGAACCGCCTGGGCCTCCAGAGCCCCCCGAGGCTCAGGGTCCCGGTGGCTCGTGAGGAGCAACCCCGTCGCCACGCGTCTTCAGCTACCCCAATACCCCTTCGACAACGGAACCAGGTGACATCTTCCAAGTTTGTTTAGCTGGAGCGCCCCTCGGGCTGCATCATTCCCAGGTCGCGTGGGTCTGTCCCTGCGGCATGTATCCCTTTTTATGTCTTTAGCTTATTCTGCTGGGGGTGCCCCTCGGGCTGCATCATCCCCAAGCCGCTCGGGCCTGACCCAGTGGCATATATCGTTCTTGCGTTTACCTAAGCTAGCTTGTTTTCCAATGCGCAATTTACCTATGATCATCACCTGCTTGATTGTCACCCACCATGGAAGCCGCGCATTGATCGCCTTTCTTCAGGATCCTTCGCATGAGAAGGCTAGGCACGGCGTCTGTGCTCGGGCCCGTCCCTGCAGCGTCGGTAAATCCAACGGCTAAGCTCTGTCTGGCGGGCCGGCCCCATTCACGTCACCTCCTGGGGTCGTTGGTGCTTGGCCTTCTCATGTGATCACCTCAGGAGATTCGTTCAGCGCAGGTTGTCTAACCATCTCGCAGGAACGCCACTGACATCAAGAGCCAAGACTAGGTGCAACCCGCCTTGAGGTAGGGCCTCGTGAGTCCCGCTCTGGCTCATGGGTGCCCAAACACACCTCGTCTAGCCCTGCCGTGCAAGCCACGTGTCAGGGCGGGGCTGTACACGCCCCGGGGGCTCTCCGCAGTAGGGAGTCCCCCCACGCACCAGTGGAAGCACCATGCTCCGCGCTGGTAGTCGACACTACCGAGGAGCGGCTATACCCATGCAAGTGCGGAAGCGCTATGCTCCGCGCTGGTGATAAACAACTGAGGGCGGCCCCCTGGCCGTATCAACCTCAGGGAGCCCTTGAGCTTAGTGTCTGGCCTCATCGCAACACCTCCCCTCGGGAGAGTCACGCGAGGGGGCTGGGCACGGGGGCTGCGCTCGGGTCACGCCCAAGCATACGCCGCCGTGCTAGGTCCCCCGGACCTGGTCGTTGCGCGCCCCACCCGAGCCGAGCCTCGGCGAGGGAAAAGGTACGAAGGTCATTTGAGCGTCAAGGGGGACTCCTGAGCATCGCGACTCAGGAGCCTAACTGGCCACATAGCCCCTCACTCCTTGGTCGCGTCCTGGTCTCCGGTCGGCCCAACGGCGGTCGAGGTATGCGCAGGGTCAGGCCCTGCCGACGTAGAACACTAGACCAGCCCCTGCGTCTCCCCCCGTAAGCTGTTTGCACATCAAGGGGGACTCCTGAGCATCGCGACTCAGGAGCCTAACTGGCCACGTAGCCCCTCACTCCTTGATCCCGTTTTGGTCTCCGAACGGCCCAACGGCGGCTGAGGTATGCGCGGGGTCGGGCCCTGCCGTTGTAGAACATAAAGCAAACGGGAGAAAATCGCAAAATCTCAAGCAAATATTACAAGACATATTGTTCTCCCAATACCAAACGCAAGTTTAAACGCCTCCACGAGGCATAGTGCATGTTGCAGGAGTTAAACAGGAAAGGAGCCGCCGGCAAGTCACCTCATCATCCTTGGACGCCGCCGTCACCTGCAAGGGATGCTCCTTCGACAGCAGCGTCGCCCACACCCGTGCCGCCCGCTGGAGTTGCAGGCTAAGCAGCACCACCGGTTGGGGGCGCAGGGTCAAAGGTGCGGAACTTCTTCAGCAAAGCTTCCACCTGGCCCTTCACAGCCTCGGCAGCAGCTGCGCAGCGCTCGTCATTCACAGGTTCCAGCAGCTCGTCGAGGTTGGCGGCGGGATCGCGAAGATGGAGGTGGCTGAAGACGCGCGTCAACACGGCTGAGGAAAGAACTCGGGCTTCGGCCTCTGCCATGGGGCTGATGCCACTCACGACTTCCTCAAGCGCCTCGACCAGATAGGGAAGCAGCTGGGCGGGGCCGTCCTTGTCGGTGGCCAGCGGCTTCTCCAAGCCCTTCTCATAGAGCGCCCGTAGTGCCACGCGGGACCTCTTCTCGAGGAGCTGGAAGGCCTCGCGGTCCTCGGCCAAGACCTTCGCCTTGGCGTCGAGCTCGGCCCTCTCCGCTTCCATCTCTTGCTTCAGCTTCTCCAGCTGGCCACGCTCTGCGGCCTGCGCCTTCCCCAACTGCTCTAGCTCGGTGTCGCGACCCCTGACGGCATCCTCGCGGGCCTTCATCTTCTCCTCCTCCTCCTGGCGGCCACGAGCTTCTTCTGCATGCTCGTTGCGCAGAGTCTTCAGTTCAGCCTCCAGCACTCGGCAGCGATCCCGGGCGGCCTCGCCCTCCTTCAGCGCCACCTCGCGAGCAGCCGCAGCTTGGACGGCGGCCTGCTTGTCCTTCTCGGAGGTCGCTGCGGCCTGGCTCAGCGCCGCCCGAACGGACATGTCTGAGTGAAGCCAGCTGGAGACCAGCTCCAAGCGCCCGGCTACCAGGTGGGGGTCGGCGCCCTGAAGATCTTCTCGCAGCCGGGTCATCTCAGAAAAGGCGCGCTCCAAGACATCAGAGGAGGCAGAAGAACCTGGAACCAGTGGAGCGATAGGAGAAGGAGGGGGCAACATCGTCACCATAGCCTGGGAAAACTGGGGGCTCCTGAGCCTTGGGGACCCCAGCGGCCGAGCCGGGCACCGGCGCCTCCGGAGCCAACGGGGTCATGGGGGCTGACTCCTCCCGAGTATGCTCCCCCAGACCTCGCGAGGATGATCAAGCCGGAGAGGCGTGGGCGCCAACGTTGCCCTTCTCCACGGAGGGAGACGCAGCCGCGACAGGCAGATTGGTCCCGGGCAACACCACTGCTTCCTCCTTCCTATTCTTCGCCGTGGGCGTCAGCCTAATTGCACGATAGAGCGGCTTTAGAGACCAGCAACATAAGCAAGAACAAGGCGGGGCAAGAACACTTACTGGTCCACCGCGGCGTAGTCCCTCCGCATGTTAAGCTTGAAGCCTGAGAGCCTCCCAGCCTGAGGCGCGGGCGCGCGGGCTCCAGGAGCAAAAGGAGGGGCAGCAGATGGGCCGGAAACGGCTCCAGGTGGAGTCGGAGCGGGAGCGTCGTCCCGGGAGATCAGTGCCGACTTGCCCCTCATCGGAACCACGGATGGCGACCCCCGCTGGGGGCTGGCCACGAACATCGTTGCGCCCCCAGCTGCGGGCGGTTCCTTCCTCCCCAAGCGGCCGTCAGCACCATCATCATCGTCGGGCATGGAGCGAAGGATGTCGGCCTTGCGTGGGGGAGAGGTTTCTCCTGTCCCCTCGTGGGTCACCTCCGAGTCGCGCTCCTCGTCTTCCTCCTCCTCTCCCTCCCCGCGGGACTCGTCGGAAGACACGTCCACCGGCGCCGTTACCACCGGGGCCCCAGAGGGCGCCGACGGCACCAGCCCGCGCCCGTCAAAGGTGGGCATGGCGGTCGCAACTTGCGCCCCGTCCTCGCGAAGGAACAGAGGAACGAGGACACTCGGCGGATACTCCTGGTCGTCCCCGACCAGGAGGCGGAGAGCCACAGCCAGCTCCTCTTCAGGCAAGGCCGTCGGACTCAGGTGAAGCTTGTCCTCCGCGCCCCCAAGCGTCCACAAGGGGCGTGAGTGCGCCTGGAGCGGGGCCACGCGCAGCATCAGGAACTCCCTCAGGAGCATGGCCCCCGTCAGCTTCGCTGCCTTCGTGTTGCCCGGCTTCAGGTCGGCAGTCATCTTCTCCAGCACCAGCTTCGCCCGGTCGTCAGTAAGCTTCGCGCACGACCACCCTTCGCCGGACTAGGGCATCTCCATCGGCAGCGTCAACCGTGGGTGGACGCACTTGGCATCCATCATGACCCACTTGCTCCTGAAGCCGTCAGCCTTCTTCCCAGCCTTCGAGATCACGTTGGCCTTGCCGGCCGCGATGAAGTTTGCGCATCCAGAGGTATGGCCGTCGTTGACCCGGAGGAAGAAGAAGTGGCGCAGCAGAGCCACAGACGGCATCACCCCGACGTACGCCTCACAGTAGAAGGCAAAGATCGACAAGAGAAGAACGGAGTTGGGATGGAGATGAAGGGCCTGCAACCTGTAATGGCGGAGGATGGCGTAGAAGAAGTCGGAGAAGGGGGAAACAGGCCCGCGACGACGCTGCTCATGAAAAAGGGGTAGAAGGTGCTGCCCTCGGGCTCAGGCTCGGTGGAGCCGGCCCGGAGCTTGGTCTCCCCCCTCTCGTTGCTCTCCCCCGTCGTCAGCAGGCGCGTGGCGGTGAGGTTCTTCTCCGAGACATTGGGCGCATCTAGAGCCGGCTCGTACCAGCCAGGCGACGAAGTAGCCTTGACCTTGCGGGGCGCCATTGTTTGGAGGCTCGAAAGGGGATTGAAGCAGATCTAGAGGATTCGGAGGCAAGGAGCAAGAAAGGGGATCTGGAGCAAGGCGAAAGGAAGCAATGAAGGCAAGCATTGCCCGCGCCAGTCTTTTGTCAGGCGGGCGGTTGCCGGGGCAGCGTGGGGGAGCGGAGATGCCCATGTCCAATCAATCGCCATGCGTCGAGCGGGACCGCAGGCTGTTGGGGCCCGCAGCGCTCCGCACTTGCCCTTTGGCTTCGCCCCGAAGCCAAGTCTGAGCGCGCCTTGGTCCCGGGGGCTACTGTCGGCGTTCTGGGAACGGGGGTCCCTAGACTTGCCTGCATGTGGCCCACGGCATGGCTCCACCGGAGGCTCTGTACGGCCCATCTTCACCAGCTAACATCCAAGACCCTCGCGAGGGGCCAAGCCTCGCGAGGCGGACGACACAAGACCTCCTCGGGGGCAGCCTCACCAGGCTGGCTCGCGAGGGGTGGAGAGATCAAGGCAAGAGGAACCTCGCGAGGTTCCCGTGACATAGGCCATGACGACCAAGGCCAGGCGGGAGCCAGGTGGGCGACAGCGCGCACAGTGTCCTCGCTTCCTCTTTGGTGCTAAAGGGGCAAGCGCAGGCGAGAAGTCCCGAGGCATCAGGCAAAACTTTCCATGTGGGTGCAACGAGACCAAGACCAGAAGGACGACAAGGTGGAGGTCATCGTGGAGCCCAATAAGACGGCGTCATCACCAGAGCCTTTGGCAGGCGAAGACAACCTTTAGTCAGGATAGCTTGTACTCGCTGTCCGGCCCCCTTCAAACTGGCCATTGTGGAATCCCTTCACGCTCAATATTTGGGAAGAGGACAGGAGCCTCTATAAATAGGACTAGCCACCACCGTAGGAGAGAGACAAATCTTGGAGGAGAACCATTCCATCCATAGCCTCACTCAAGCCCACCGAGCACAAGAAAACCTCTCCTCGCGAGGTTGTTCTTGCCTTGTAACTGTTCATCCTCAGCCCAAGAGGCAATCCACCACACCACACTGGAGTAGGGTATTACACCACAATGGTGGCCCGAACCAGTATAAATCTTGTGTCTCTTTGTTCTTTGGGTTCGTCGAGCTAGGCCGTGAGATCTTGATGCGAGCGAGCTAGAAAGAGGAGAGATCTTCGTGCGCACCCCAGTGTTCAAACCTCAAGGGTTTTGCCAGAACCCGTGATCCGACAGTATATGAAAGTGACAAAATAAGAGACTCTCTATCATAAAGATCATGGTGCTACTTTGAAGCACAAGTGTGGAAAAGGATAGTAGCATTGTCCCTTCTTTTTTTCTTTTTCTTTTTTTTGGGTCTTCCTTTTTTATTTATTTGGCCTTTCTCTTTTTTTGGCCTTCCCTTCTTTTTGGCCTTTTTTTGGACAATGCTCTATTAATGATGATCATCACACTTCTATTTATTTACAACTCAATGATTACAACTCGATACTAGAACAAACTATGACTCTATATGGATGCCTCCGGCGGTGTACCGGAATAGGCAATGAATCAAGAGTGTCATGTATGAAAAATTATGCATGGTGGCTTTGCCACAAATACAATGTCAACTACATGATCTTGCCAGGCAATATGACAATGATGAAGCGTGTCATAATAAACGGAACGGTGGAAAGTTGCATGGCAATATATCTCGGAATGGCTATGGAAATGCCATAATAGGTAGGTATGGTGGCTGTTTTGAGGAAGATATAAGGAGGTTTATGTGTGATAGAGCGTATCATATCACGGGGTTTGGATGCACCGGCGAAGTTTGCACCAAATCTCAAGGTCAGAAAGGGCAATGCATGGTACCGAAGAGGCTAACAATGATGGAAGGGTTATAGTGCGTATAATCCATGGACTCAACATTAGTCATAATGAACTCACATACTTATTACAAAAATCTACAAGTCATCAAAACCAAGCACTACACGCATGCTCCTAGGGGAAGGGTTGGTAGGAGTTAACCATCGCACGATCCTGACCTCCACACAAAGGATGATAATCAAAGAAATACCTCATGCTTCAAATTTGTCACACAACATTTACCATACGTGCATGCTACGGGACTTGCAAACTTCAACACAAGTATTTCTCAAATTCACAATTACACCACTAGCATGACTCTAATATCACCATCCTCATGTCTCAAAACAATCATAAAGAATCAAACTTCTCATAGTATTCAATGCACTTTATATGAAAGTTTTTATTATATCCCTCTTGGATGCCCAACATATTAGGACTAAATTCATAACCTAAGAAAATTACCATGTTGTTATAAAGACTCTCAAAATAATATAAGTGAAGCATGAGAGTTCATCTATTTCTTCAAAATAAAACCACCACCGTGCTCTAAAAGGATATAAGTGAAGCACTAGAGCAAATGACAAACTACTCCGAAAGATATAAGTGAAGATCGATGAGTAGTCGAATAATTATGCAACTATGTGAAGACTCTCTAACATTTAAGAATTTCAGATCTTGGGATATTATTCAGACAGCAAGCAAAACAAAAGAAAATAAAATGACGCTCCAAGCAAAACACATATCATGTGCTGAATAAAAATATAGCTCCAAGTAAAGTTACCGATGAACGAAGACGAAAGAGGGGATGCCATCCGGGGCATCCCCAAGCTTAGGCTGTTGGTTGTCCTTGAATATTACCTTGGGGTGCCTTGGGCATCCCCAAGCTTAGGCTCTTGCCAGTCCTTATTCCATAGTCCATCGAATCTTTACCCAAAACTTGAAAACTTCACAACACAAAACTTAACAAAAAACTCGTAAGCTCCGTTAGTATAAGAAAATAGGTCACCACTTAGGTACTGTTGTGAACTCATTCTAAATTCATATTGGTGTAATATCTACTGTATTCCAACTTCTCTATGGTTCATACCCTCCGATACTACTCATAGATTCATCAAAATAAGCAAACAACACATAGAAAATAGAATCTGTCAAAAACAGAACAGTCTGTAGTAATCTATAACTCTCGAATACTTCTGGAACTCCAAAAATCCCACCAAATTAAGAAAACCTGAGCAATTGGTGTACGTTTCTGTGAATTATCAAAACTAATTTACTGGGCGCAAAAGTTTCTGATTTTCAGCAGGATCACCACAACTATCACCGTAAGCTATCCTAAAGGTCTTACTTGGCACTTTATTGAAACAAAAGCTATAAAACATGATTAACACAGTAGCTCAATCATGTGAGCACACAAAAACAGTAGGTATAAATATTGGGTTGTCTCCCAAGAAGCGCTTTTCTTTAATGCCTTTTTAGCTAGGCATGATGATTTCAATGATGCTCGCATGAAAGATAAGAATAGAAACACAAAGAGAGCATCATGAAGCATATGACTAACACATTTAAGTCTAACCCACTTCCTATGCATAGGGATTTTGTGAGCAAACAACTTATGGGAACAATAATCAACTAGCATAGGAAGGCAAAACAAGCATAACTTCAAGATTTTCAACACATAGAGAGGAAACATGATATTATTGCAATATGTAGAAGCATATGATCCTCTCTCATAATAATTTTAAGTAGCATCATGAATGAATTCAACCATGTAACCAGCACATAAAGCATTGTTTTCATGATCTACTTGCATAGAAATTTTACTATTCTCCACATAAGCAAATTTATTCTCATCAATAGTAGTGGGAGCAAACTCAACAAAATAACTATCACGTGAAGCATAATCCAATTGAAAATTAAAATCATGATGACAAGTTTCATGGTTATCTTTATTCTTTAGATCATACGTGTCATCACAATAATCATCATAAATAGGAGGCATGCTTTCATCATAATAAATTTGCTCAACAAAACTTGTGGGACTAAACATATCATCTTCATCAAACATAGCATTCCCAAGCTTGTGGCATTGCATATCATTAGCATCATGGGTATTCAAAGAATTCATACTAACAACATTGCCATCATGCTCATCATTCACGTATTTTATGCCAAGCATTCTATGTAATTCTTCTTCTAGTACTTGAGCACAATTTTCCTTTCCATCATTTTCACGAAAGACATTAAAAAGATGAAGCATCTGAGGCACCCTTAATTCCATTTTTTGTAGTTTTCTTTTATAAACTAAACTAGTGATAAAACAATAAACAAAAAGATTCGATTGCAAGATCTAAAGATATACCTTCAAGCACTAACCTCCCCGGCAACGGCGCCAGAAATGAGCTTTATGTCTACTACGCAACCTTCTTCTTGTAGACGTTGTTGGGCCTCCAAGTGCAGAGGTTTGTAGGACAGTAGCAAATTTCCCTCAAGTGGATGACCTAAGGTTTATCAATCCGTGGGAGGTGTAGGATGAAGATGGTCTCTCTCAAACAACCCTGCAACCAAATAACAAAGAGTCTCTTGTGTCCCCAACACACCCAATACAATGGTAAATTGTATAGGTGCACTACTTCGGCGAAGAGATGGTGATACAAGTGCAATATGGATGATAGATATGAGTATTTGTAATCGGAAAATATAAAAAAAGCAAGGTAAAAAGCGATAAAAGTGAGCGTAAACGGTATTGCAATGCTAGGAAACAAGGCCTAGGGTTCATACTTTCACTAGTGCAAGTTCTCTCAACAATAATAACATAATTGGATCATATAACTATCCCTCAACATGCAACAAAGAGTCACTCCAAAGTCACTAATAGCGGAGAACAAACAAAGAGATTATTGTAGGGTACGAAACCACCTCAAAGTTATCCTTTCTGATCGATCTATTCAAGAGTTCGTACTAGAATAACACCTTAAGACACAAATCAACCAAAACCCTAATGTCACGTAGATACTCCAATATCACCTCAAGTATCTGTGGGTATGATTATACGATATGCATCACACAATCTCAGATTCATCTATTCAACCAACACAAAGAACTTCAAAGAGTGCCCCAAAGTTTCTACCGGAGAGTCAAGACGAAAACGTGTGCCAACCCCTATGCATAAGTTCACAAGGTCACTGAACCCGCAAGTTGATCACCAAAACATACATCAAGTAGATCACGTGAATATCCCATTGTCACCACGGATAAGCACATGCAAGACATACATCAAGTGTTCTCAAATCCTTAAAGACTCAATCCGATAAGATAACTTCAAAGGAGAAACTCAATCCATTACAAAAGAGTAGAGGGGGAGAAACATCATAAGATCCAACTATAATACCAAAGCTCACGATACATCAAGATCGTGCCGAATTAAGAACACGAGAGAGAGAGAGAGAGAGAGAGAGAGAGAGAGAGATCAAACACATAGCTACTGGTACATACCCTCGGCCCCGAGGGTGAACTACTCCCTCCTCGTCATGGAGAGCGCCGGGATGATGAAGATGGCCACCGGTGAGGGATCCCCCCTCCGGCAGGGTGCCGGAACAGGGTCCCGATTGGTTTTTGGTGGCTACAGAGATTTGCGGCGGCGGAACTCCCGATCTAGGTTATGTTCTGGAGGTTTCTGTATTTATAGGAATTTTTGGCGTAGGTCTCACGTCAGGGGGGTCTCTGAGCCGTCCACGAGATAGGGGGCACGCCCAAGGGGGTGGGCATGCCCCCCACCCTCGTGGGCAGCCCGGGACTCTTCTGGCCCAACTCTTTTACTCTGGGCGATTCTTTTGGTCCATAAAAAATCATCAAAAATTGGCACATCAATTGGACTCCGTTTGGTATTCCCTTTCCGTAGAACTCAAAACAAGGAAAAAAACAGAAACAGGCACTGGGCTCGAGGTTAATAGGTTAGTCCCAAAAATCATATAAAACGGCATATAAATGCATATAAAACATCCTAGATGGATAATATAGTAGCATGGAACAATAAAAAATTATAGATACGTTGGAGACGTATCATCTTCTAAGAAGCAAAGTTGTGTGTCTCTCTCGTCCACCGAAGCGGAGTATGTGGCCGCCAGTAGTTGTTGTGCACAACTTCTCTGGATGAGGCAAACTTTAAGGGATTACGGTGTCATTTGTGACAAAGTGCCTCTTTGGTGTGACAATGAAAGTGCCATCAAGATTTCTCTCAACCCGGTGGAACAGTTCAAGACGAAGCATATTGAGATTCGTATCACTTCGTCCGGGATTATATTAGGCGAGGGGAGATCGAGCTCAACTATGTCAACACTCATGATAACCTTGCAGTATCTTCACGAAGCCCTTGGATGAAGCAATATTTCGCGAGTTAAGGCATGAGTTAAATATCATTGATTCGAGCAATGTGGCTTGAACCCTTGCACACCCCACCACTCATCTTGATGTCTTGTTTAGGTGTAGGCATGGACATAGGGGGGGTGTTGTTCTCTCAATGAACTCTCCCTCCCCCAATTATGCATAAATTTATGAACTCTTTCACATTAGCCATTTTTATGGTACTTGTGCTTCAAAGACGAGTTTTGGTCATGGGCCCAAGGAGAATTCTTCGCGGTGCCATACCAATTGACTCAAACATAGGTGGCTCCGGCCACCGCCCTCTCTTTGGAGAGGTTGTGTCTTGTGTTTGGTCCTTGTTTTGTTTTTCCCTTTCTTTGTCTTCTAGCCAAGTTTGTGTTTGAGTTGCCTCTTGTGTTTGCTTCTTTTGTGTGTTCAGTTGCTTGAAGGTTGCATTGCAAAGGCCGTTTCCCTCTCTTATGCGAAACTTGCACTTTCTTGGGGGTACGGTACTACCGTGGCAAGCCACGGTACTACCACAGGAGGTGGGCTGCTCTGTGCGTGCACGGATGCATCCTAGGCACGGTACTACCGCTTCCATCGTGGCAGTAATTTTTTACCGACGCTGGAAGAGCGGTACTACCGCCCAGCGTGCGGTACTTCTGCCCGGGCGGTACTACCACGATGACCCGCGGTACTACCGCGCCGTCGCGAGCGGGTGGGGGTTAAGAGCGGGCAGGGGGAGTTCCAACTCCCCCATACCCATTCAACTCCGTTTCCCCACCTCGTCTCTCTCTCTCTCTCTCTCCTGCCCAAGAACGGCACCGGAGGACCTCGCCGGATCTCCATCTCCGGCTGCTCTCCTCGCATTCCGACCGGTGGGATCGTTCCCCACCTCGCCCTCTTGCCATGGACCTCGGTATTTCCCCAAGTCCTTCCCTTTTTGTTCCGTTCTTGTGCTTCTAGGTCTTGGGGAGATGCATGTGTAGTTCGTGTGATTTTTGGCTAAATCTGTGCAAGAAGGGATTGTAGGAGAGTGCTAGTGTGGTAGGCACGCTATTTTGAGTGATACAACAGTATAGTTTGATCAACAGTAGCGCCGTTTTTCGTTTTGCGGCTATGTCTAGATCCAGATCCACTGTTCTTGTGATTTTCGAATGCGTGTGGTACTACCGCTCCGCTGGAGCGGTACTACCGCATGCTCGCCCAAGAACAACCTCGCACGGTACAACCGCTCCTCTGAAGCGGTACTACCACTCAGGGCGCGGAAGTAAAAAATTACTTCTGCTCCAGGCGCGGTACTACCGTGCCACCCCGGCATAATACTACCGCGACTCGAGTGGCTATAATTTTTTACTTCCGTAAGCTGGTCCGGTACTACCGTAGACTTGCAAACTATGCTGCTTTGTCCTTCCAAATCTCATGTTTGCTTGTTTCATTTGGTTTTGGCCCTCGTCTTCGCAATAATCCTTCTCGGTTTTTCTCGTTTTTGTGTTGTGTGTCATAGGTGGTGGCTCCGGTTCCAATGTCCGGTGCTCCAATCCCAGCCGCGACACCAGCTCCAAGCGGCTTTGCAATCAAGAGGCACCAGAGGGCTCCAGTGCCCAACATCGCAATGTCAAGACCACTGCTAGCAAGTTCAAGGAGCCATCTTTGGGCATGGATGAGATACCACTGGCTGAGTTTGTCACTCGCAGGAAGATCAATGATAACCCACAAGTATAGGGGATCGCAATAGTTTTCGAGGGTAGAGTATTCAACCCAAATTTATTGATTCGACACAAGGGGAGCCAAAGAATATTCTCAAGTATTAGCAACTGAGTTGTCAATTCAGCCACACCTGGATAACTTAATATCTGCAGCAAAGTATTTAGTAGCAAAGTAGTATGATAGTAACGGTAACAGTAGCAGTTTTGTAGTAATTGTAACAGTAGCAACGGTAAAGTAACTAAGCATAGAACAATATGTGAAAAGCTCGTAGGCATTGGATCAGTGATGGATAATTATGCCGGATGCAATCATTCATGTAACAGTTATAACATAGGGTGACACAGAACTAACTCCAATTCATCAATGTAATGTAGGCATGTATTCCGAATATAGTCATACGTGCTTATGGAAAAGAACTTGCATGACATCTTTTGTCCTACCCTCCCGTGGCAGCAGGGTCCTATTGGAAACTAAGGGATATTAAGGCCTCCTTTTAATAGAGTGCCAGACCAAAGCATTAACACATAGTAAATACATGAACTCCTCAAACTACGGTCATCACCGGGAGTGGTCCCGATTATTGTCACTTCGGGGTTGCCGGATCATAACACATAGTAGGTGACTATGGACTTGCAAGATAGGATCAGGAAGTCACATATATTCATGAAAACATAATAGGTTCAGATCTGAAATCATGGCACTCAGGCCCTAGTGACAAGCATTAAGCATAGCAAAGTCATAGCAACATCAATCTTAGAACATAGTGGATACTAGGGATCAAACCCTAACAAAACAAACTCGATTACATGATAAATCTCATCCAAACCATCACCGTTGTCGGTGTGGAATGACACCTATGGGATCACAAGAATCCCTACTATGGTTGCCGAGGCGCAGGGTTGCGAGAAGAGCAGGATTAGTACTCAGCACAAGAATCGTTTACCCAGGTTCGGGCCGCGGGGATGCGTAAAACCCTGGTCCTGCTTTGGTGGGTGTATTTCAGAGAGTGCTTGAGCTCTCGAACTAGCTATGGTGAATGCGTGGTTCGAAAGAGCCGAATCCTTCTCCAGTATGCCATGGGCCTCCTTTTATAGTCGAAAGGGGCTGCCACAGTGGCATACAGGAGGTGGAAAGGCGTACAGTATTGCGAGCTTATCGCTCGTATTACAGGACAAGACGCATTTAATGCGCTGCTGAGGTGTCCCCTTGCTTTATCGGGGATGGGGGCGAGGCCCGTCCCATTCGTCGCCGCTCCTCCTTGCTTCGACACGCGCCCCGGCCAGTGATGCGTGCGGCGCCATGTAGGCAGGCAGGCAGCTGAGGTGGCGTGGCGGTGGAGCCTCCACGAAGATCTGCATGCCGCTACGCAGGCGCTTGATGAGTTGGCCTGGGAGCTGCATGTTGCCACGCAGGTGCCCGCTCAGCTGGTTGAGCTGGCAGGTGCATGCGAACAGCGGCGGAGACTTGGTTGGTGCGGGCCTGGAAGTGGCCCTGCTGGCGTCCTCGGCGAGGGCCTTGCCAGGTGGCCCGGCAAGGGTCTTGCCGTGGCGCGCTGTCGTCCCCGGCAAGGATCTTGCCGGGGGTCTGGTGGCCTTCTTCGGCAAGGATCTTGCCGAGGGTCGTCGTCTTCTAATCCTCATCTGATCTTGAGTGTTCTTTGTCTTCACAAAGATCTGCATGCCACCATGGAGGTGCCTCCCGAGCCCTGGCCTAACGTGGTTGATGGTGTTGGAAACTGTGGGCTCTTGCCGGGGCCGCTGAGGCTGCCCCGGCAAGGGTCTTGCCGGGGCCGCTGAGGCTGCCCCAGCAAGGGTCCTGCCGGGGGGACCCGCTTCGTCCCTCTGCTCTTTGTGGTCTTGGCCTTGGCGTTGCTCTGGCTGCCTCGGGCTTCGGTTTTACCTCGGTTCACCTCCCCTGCCTCGTCAAGTGCAGCCGTGGCGCGTGGCTCCGACTGCCCGTGCACAAGTAAAGGGGTCGAAAGGAGAGCCCCTACTTTTGTACACCGACAGGAGCCCCCGGGCCTGGGCCACACATAAGCGCGACACGTTGTTGGGCCAGGCCCAAAACGGTGCGCGGGCAGGCGGGGCGGTTTTTATCGCGGTAAAACTTTTCGCGCGTCGCGCTTCCCATGACCCGTGTTGAATGCGTGACGTGGAGGGGTGCGTGTGACGTGGGCGGCATGCGTGGGGCGGTTTCCGCATGCATGCGTCACATTATGGTAAAGAGGCGGCTCGCGCCTTCCCCATAAAAAGAGGGAGGCGTGGAGGCGCGGCTCATTTACTGCGCGGGGCCGGGTCGCGGTCTCCAAGGCATCCACACCCCACGATCACGGGGTGGGGAGAGGTCGCTTCACCCGTCCCCTCGATTCTGCACGCTCGCCACGCGTCCTCCATGCGCTTGGGGTGGCAAGTGGTGGAGGCGGGAAACCGGGCCATCGCTGGTTGGGGCAGCGGGTCGGTCTCGATTCCTCGTGCCTCTGGTGACTGGATTGGCCGAGCGGGGCGGCCGAGCCCCGACGCCGCCCCTTTATAAGGAGGGGGAAGGGGGGATGGCATTCTGCACTCTTCTGTCATCCATCCCTTCCTGCTTCTCCTTCTTCCTTTCACTCGCCATGGAGAAAGGGAATCCCGGTCCCTCGACGGTGGCGGCGAGGGTCGCCGCTCGACAGCGCGTGCCTCCTCCTCCTGAGCCCGCGGTGGTGCAGCCGGCCGCGAGGGGATGGGGGAGGGGGCGAGGCCGTGGGCGAGGCCGGGGCAGAGGTCGTGGTGCTCAAGGAAGAGGAGGACGGGGCGGCGCGCCGGCTTTGCCCCCGCCAGTGATGCCTTTTCCGGTGGAAGGCCATGTTGGAGACTAGCCCCGTGAGTTCTTCATCAGGCTGCGCCGGCCTCCGCGTCGCCGTCTTCGTCTTCCCGCCCCGTTTGCTTGGGAGATGGAGCGTGACCCGCCCCAATCCCTCAGGTTGCACATGAGGGGCTGTGGGAATGGGGCACGCGGGTCGACGTCGACTTCCCGGCTCCTCGGGTCATGTACCTCCGTCGTGGATGGAAGACGTTCGCTTGCATCCACAGCCTGACGGCGGGGCTCGTCCTCTACTTCAAATTAATGGAGGACGGACTGCTCCCCGTCAAGGTCTTCGAAGACTTCGGGACTCGCCTGAAGTGCTGCGTGGAGAGCTCCTCCGACGAAGATTCCGACGATGGAAGCTCCTCCTCGAGCGAAAGTGATGAGGAGGACAGCGGGGCAGATGACGGGGACGAGTCCGACTAGGCGTCGGACGCCCCGTGCCTGGGCGGGTGCGGCAGCAGCAGCATCTGCACCTGGCCGCTCCTCCGGCAGAGTTTTGCCGGGGGAGGGGCCAGCTCCTTGAACTTCTCGGGGCCATCTCCTTGGGCGGCTGGCTCCGGGAGGCTGCGCAAGAGGAAGAGGGTGGGCGGCAAGGCCGTCAACTCGGAGTACGCGGGAACCGACGCCTTCGTCGCGTATTGCCGGTCCTGCCGCCTCGTCTTCCAGCTCCTTTCCCGGCACCGTCATCACCGGCCCATCCGTGGGCGGCCACCGAGGTGTTCTCTTGGTGCTTTCTGCTGCTCGTAGCTCGCCCAGGCGCCTCTTTTGCCCTTTCGACTCCTTGACCTGCCTCCTGAGGAGAAGGACAAGAAAGGGATTACGGGCATCTCCTCTCTTTCTTAATCTGTAAGCCATCGGGCCTTGTTAAATTTAAAGCTTGTAATCCCCCTTGTTCATGTTTTTCATTTCGTATGAACTGTACCTGTACGGGATGTTTTTAATGAAAAAGGGGTGTTTGCCGGGGGTTTTCGTTCGTGGATGGAACCCACGACAAGGAGTGAATCCTTGTTACCATTTAAGATAAACGTTTTCCGCCCGGCAATAGGCCTTGCCTTCCCCTCACTTCGCTCGACCATTCTCGCGCCCTTGGCGGAGGCAGGGATGAAACGGGCTTAGGCTCCTCATTCTATTTCCTTGCCGCCGCGACTACAACCAAATCCGGGCCCATGAGATAATCCTTGGGTATAGAAAAGGGGAGCACGGTGGCCTGGAAATAAAGCGAGGTTTCACATATCCCAGTTTCATAACAAAATGCATGACAGAGGATAAAAGACTTATCTGGATCTGCAGCCCCCGGCAGCCTCATCTCGCCGCGGTTGGGTCCTTGTACTTGCAGCCCCCCGGCAACTTTGGTTTGCCGGGGTTGGGACGCCGGTTCGTGCCCTTTCTTCCAAGTAGCTCAGCAGAAGTGCTCATGTGCCCTGCGAACCAAAAGAGGACAGAAAGGAAATAGAGAGATGCGCACTCGACCTCTAGGCTAGGGGTTAGTCGCCGCTAAGCACTATCAACCCTAACCAAGGAAGAGACTCGACCTAGCATGCATGCTATAACTTAGGGCGCCAGCGCTTCATTTATTTATGCTCAGGGTCTGCGCCTGGCTTTGTACAAAGGGTTACATGCCTTGTCGGCAAAGCTTGTACAAAAGGTGGCTTGCCGGGAGGCCCGGCAAGCCGCGCCTTATGGGTAAAACTTGCGAAGATGCTCGATGTTCCAGGAGTTGCTCACTGGGACAGCATCTTCAATCTCCAGGCGGACTGCACCGGGCCTGGTGACTCGTATTACCCGATAAGGGCCTTCCCACTTTGGCGTCAACTTGTTGGAATTCTTGGCCGACTGAACGCGCCGAAGAACAAGGTCACCTTCCTCAAAGCTTCGGGCATGAACCTTGCGGCTATGGTAGTGGCGCAAGGCTTGCTGGTAGCGTGCTGCTCTCACAGCCGCCCGAAGACGATCTTCCTCAAGGAGCATTGCGTCATCTTGCCGCAGCTGCTCTTGCTCAAGCTCATCATAAGCAAGCACTCGAGGTGACCCGTATATGAGTTATGTGGGGAGAACTGCCTCCGCCCCATATACTAGGGCAAAGGGTGTCTGACCGGTGGCTCGATTTGGCGTCGTCCTGATTGACCAAAGAACTGCCGGCAACTCATCAATCTAGCGCCTTCCACTCTTGTGCAGTTTGTCAAAGGTCTTCGTTCTCAGGCCTCACAACACTTCAGCATTTGCCCTCTCCGCTTGGCCATTGCTACGTGGGTGTGCCACGGAAGCAAAACAGACCTTGCTGCTGAGGTCTTGAATGTACTGCATGAAGGTGTGGCTCGTGAACTGCGTGCCGTTGTCGGTAATAATCCTGCTTGGCACACCAAAACGGCAGACCAGTCCCTTGAAGAACTTGACAGCTGACTGAGCAGTCACCTTTCTCACTGCTTCCACTTCCGGCCACTTTGTGAACTTGTCGATTGCAACGTATGTCGGATGAGGGGTTCCGACAAACCCTTAAGGTTCGAACACTGGGGTGCGCGCGAAGTCTTTCCCTCCTACCGATCTACGCTCTAGCTCGCTAAGATCTCGCGGACGAACTCGACGAACTCGCAGCACAAAGAGACACGAGGTTTATACTGGTTCGGGCCACCGTTGTGGTGTAATACCCTACTCCAGTGTGGTGGTGGTGGATTGCCTCTTGGGCTGATGAACACAGTACAAGGGGGAAGAACAGCCTCCTGAGGTTGAGGTGTTCTTGTGCTAGTGTTCGCTCTCGATCTGTTCGAGTTCTCCTTTCTTACTACTGTGGTGGCTAGACCTATTTATAGAGGCCCTGGTCCTCTTCCCAAATAATGAGCAGGAAGGGAGCCAACAACGGCGGGCAAGTTTGAAGGGGGACAGCTAGTACAAGCTTATCCTGACAAAAGTGGTCTTCGCCTGCGAAAAGCTCTTGTGGTGACGCCGTCTTGGTCTCCACGATGACCTCCGTCTTGCCGTCCTCCTGGTCTTGGTCTTGTTGCACCAATACAGCAACCTTTGCATGATGCCTCGGTACTCCTCGCCTGCGCTGGCTTCCTTAGCACCAAAGAGGAAACAAGGACGCTGCGCGCGCTAGCGCCCGCCTGGCGCTCGCCGGTGCCGATCGTCACGGCTCACGTCACGAGAGCCAAGTGAGGTTTACCCTGCCTTGATATCTCCGCTCCTCGCGAGCCTGCCTGACTAGGCCACTCCTGAGGAGGTCTTGCGTCGTCCGCCTCGCGAGGCTTGGCCCCTCGCGAGGGTCTTGGATGCCTTGTTGATGGAGATGGGCCGCACAGCCTGCTAGCTTAGCCACGCCGTGGGCCACAGGCAGGCAAGTCTGGGGACCCCCGTTCCCAGAACGCTGACAGTAGCCCCCGGGCCCAAGGTGCGCTCGGGCTTGGCTTCGCGGCAAAGCCAAGGGTCAAGTACGGAGCACCGCGGGCCCCAAAAGCCTGCGGTCTCGGTTGATGCGTGCCGGTTGATTGGACGTGGGCGTCTCCGCTTCCCCACGCTGCCTCGGCAACTTCTTGACCTGACAAAAGGCTGGCGCAGGCAGCACTTGCCTTCATTGCTTTGTCCTTGCCTCGCTCCAGATCCCCTTTCTTGCTCCTCGCCACCGCTACCTCCAGATCCGCTCCAATCTCATCCTGCATCCACAATCCATGGTGCCGCGCAAGGTCAAGACTTCCTCAGCACCGGCTTTGTATGAGTCGGCCCTTGAGGCGCCCACCGTCAAGGAGAAAAGCCTCGCCTCCGTGCGCCTGCTGACGGCGGGCGAGAGCAATGAGTGGGGAGCGACCGAGCTGCGGCTTGCCTCCGACGTGCCGGAGCCCGAGGAAAGCACCTTCTTCCCCTTCTTCTCGAGCGGTGTCGCCGTCGGGTTGGTTCCTCCCTTCTTTGATTTCTTTTATGAAGTCCTCGACCACTACGGTCTGCAGGCGTTGCATCTCCATCCCAACTCTGTCCTCCTTCTGTCCATCTTCGCCTACTACTGTGAGGCGTACCTGGGCGTGATGCCGTCTGTGGCGTTACTGCGCCATTTCTTCTTCCTTCATGTCAGCGAGGGTCACATCTCCGGCTGCACTAACTTCATCGCATGCGGCAAGGCCAACTCGATCTCGAGCACCGGGAAGAGGGCCGACAACATTCGATCCAAATGGGTCATGATGGACGCCAAGCGTGCCGACCCGCGTCTGACATTACCAACAGCGGCGCCCTCCCCCAACGGGGGGTGGCCCAAGGCGGAGCTCACCGATGAGCGGGCATCATTGGTGTTGGGGTAGCTGATGACCGACTTGAAGTCGGGCAACATGAGGGCGGCCAAGGTGACGGGGGTCATGCTCCTGAGGGAGTTCTTACGCTGCGTGTTGCCCCGCTCCAGGCGCGCGCACCCCCTGTGGGAGCTTGAAGAAGAAGGAAACAAGACCCGCCTGAGGCCGGGGGCCCGGCCTGACGATGAATTGGCCGCTGTTCTGTGTCTCATAGTTGGGGACAACCAGGAGTATCCGCCAAGTGCCTTCGTTCCCCAGTTCCAACGCAGGGACCGGGAGGAATTTGTCGCCTCCAGGCCGACCTTTGATGCACGCGGGCTGGTGCCGCCGGCGCTCTCGGGGGCCCCTGCAGCGCCGAAACCGGTAGAGGTGTCCTCTGACGAGTCCCACGGGGAGGGGGAAGAGGAGGTGGACTCGGAGAAGACTCTAGAAGAGGTGGGGGAGACTTCCCCTCTGAGCAAGGCCGAGATCCTCCGCGCCTTGCCTGACGACGCCGAGGTCGACGCCCGCCAGGAGGTGAGGGAGCAACCCCTCATCCCGACAAGGGGCAGGTCGTCGCTGGTGTCTCGCGATGCCGCCTCCGCCCCGACGCCTCCTCGGGCTGGCTCCGGCCCTGCCAGTGCTCTGCTTGCTGCCGCCGAAGCCCGCACGCCTACTCCTCAGGTCCCGACGCTTTCAGGCTTCAAGCTCCCCAAGCAGAAGGTGGAGTACTTCGCGGTGGACCGGTAGGTGTCTTGAGCTTTGTCTTGGCCTTGTCTGTACTCGCCGTTTCCTGATGCTCGCCCTTGGTTGATCAGGCCGTCATCCTCGGCGAAGAAGAGGAAGGAGGGTACGGCGGCCGTGCCTCCCTCCGCAGAGAAAGGAGGCAGCAGCGCCCGCGTCTCCCCAACCTGGTCGTCCTCGCGGGGCCAAGAGGAACATCGCCGCGTGGAGTCAGCCCCCATGGCCTCGCTGGCTCCGGAGGTGCCGGCGCTTGGCGCGGCTGATGAGGTCCCAGCTGCTCCGGAACCTGCAATTTCCCGCGGCCTGGTGACGGTGTCGCCTCCTTGTGCTGCTGTGCCCCTGCTTCCTGGTTCTTCTGCCTCTGCTGCCGTCTTGGAGCGTGCCCTTTCGGAGATGACCCAGCTGCAGGCAGATCTCCTGAGCGCGGACCCGTGCCTGGTGGCCGAGCGCCTGGAGCTGGCCTCTGGCTGGCTTCACTCTGATTTGGCGGTTCGCGCGGCGCTGGGCCAGGCCTCTGCGACTTCTGAGAAGGAGAAGCAGAGTGCCGCCAACGCCGCGGCCGATCGTGAGATGGCACTGAAAGACGTCGAGGCCGCCCGTGACCGCTGTCGGGTGCTGGAGGACGAGTTGCAGGGCCTGCGTGACAAGCATGCCGAAGAAGCACGCTGCCACCAAGCGGAGGAGGAGGAGATGAAGGCCCAGGAGGAAGCCGTCAAGAACCGTGATGCTGAGCTGGTGGAGTTGGGGAAGGCGCAGGCTGCCAAACGCAACCGGTTGGAAGAGTTGGAGCGGAAGGTGAAGACGAGGGAGGCCGATCTCGACGCCAAGGCGCGAGTCCTATCCGAAGACCGCGCGGCTTTTGCCGACCTCGAGAAGAGATCTCGCAAGGCGCTGAAGACGCTCTACGAGCACGGCCTGGAGAAGTCGCTGGCCATTGATGAGGACGGCCCCGCCCGGCTGCTTCCTCTCTTGGTGAAGGCGCTTCAGGAGGTCGTTGATGGCCTCGGTCCCATGGCGGAGGCAGAAGCTCGCGTCCTGTCTTCGGCTGCACTGACTGGCGTCTTCCGCCATCTGCACCTCCGCGACCCCAACGCTCGCCTTGACGACCTGCCGGAGCCTGTGGCTGAAGATCACTGCGAAGCCGCCGCCGCAGCTGTACAAGGTCAATTGGAGGCCTTGCTGAAGAAGTTCCGCGGCTTCGTCTCCGCCCCTTTGTCTGGCGATGCCGCCGATCCTGCGGCTAGTGGTGAAGGTGAGAACAACGTTACCCACGGAGGAGCACCTTCCACAGGCGATGGCGATGTCCAGGGTTGACCCACGGCTATTCTTCCCGTTACCCACGGAGGAGCACCTTCCGCAGGCGATGGCGATGTCCAGGGTTGACCCGCGGCTATTCTTCCCGTTTCGTTCCCGCGACATGTATCAGGCCTTGTGGAGGCGTTTAGACTTTTCATTTGATGTCGTGAGGACAATGTGTTTGTAATATTTGCTTCGAGATTTTGCGATTTCCTTCCTATTTGTTTTGCGTTCTGCGTCGGCAGAGTCCGGCCCCGCGCATACCTCAACCACCATTGAGCCGACCGGAGACCAGGACGGACCAAGGAGTGAGGGGCTACGTGACCAGTTAGGCTCCTGAGTCGCGATGCTCAGGAGTTCCCCTTGACGCGCAAACAGCATATAGGGAGAGTTCGTGAGGATAGATTAATGTTCTACGTCGGCAGAGCCCGGCCCCGCGCATACCTCAACCGCCATTAAGCTGACCGGAGACCAGGACGGACCAAGGAGTGAGGGGCTACATGACCAGTTAGGCTCCTGAGTCGCGATGCTCAGGAGTCCCCCTTGACATGCAAACAATTTACATACCTGCCCTCGCCGAGGCCTCGGGAGGGGCGCGCGACGCCCAGGTCCGGGAGACCTGGTTGGGTGGCGTGCGCTTGGGCGTGACCCAAGCGCAGCCCCCGTGCCCAGCCCCCTCGTGCGGCTCTCCCGAGGGGAGGCGTTGTGGTGAGGCTGGGCGCTGAGCTCTGGGCTCCCTGAGGTTGGTACGACCGTGGGGCCGCCCTCAGTTATTTATCACCAGCGCGGAGCATAGTGCTTCCGCTTGTGCATGGGCATAGCCGTTCCTCGGCAGTGTCGACAGCCAGCGCGGAGCATGGTGCTTCCACTTGGGCGTGGGATGGGGGGCCCCCTCCGGGAGGAGCCCCCGGGGCGTGTACAGCCCCGTCCTGACACGTGGCTTGCACGGCAGGGCTGCGAGGTGTATCTGGGTACTCGTGAGCCAGCACGGGACTCACGAGGCCCTACCTCAAGGCGGGTTGCGCCTTGTCTTGAGTCTTGGTGACTGTATGTTCCTGCAAGGCGGTTAGATGCAAGCACTCTACGTCCTCAGGTCCCGGCCCTCGAGCGAGCTCAGCCGCCGCTGGTATGCCAGGTCGCGATGCCGTGGTCAAGGCCAGGGGGTGAGGGCTGGAGAGCCAGTAAGAGCTCCTGAGTCGCGATGATCAGGAGCCCCCCTTTTAACGTGCAAGCGAATTGCATCGGATGAACATGCCCATGGTGGGCGGTGATCGAGCAGGCGATAGCCGTGGGCAGGTTAAGTATGGAAAGCAGATCAGCTTGGGTAAATGCAGGAAGATACATGCCACTGGGACGATGCAGCCCGAGGGGCGCCCCCAACAAGGTAAGCTAAAGACATAAGCAAAAGGGGTACATGCCACAGGGACGGACCCATGTGGCCTGGGAATGATGCAGCCCGAGGGGCGCTCCTAGCTAAACGAGCTTGGAAGATGTCACCTGGTTCTGTAGACGAAGTAGAGTTGGTGCAGCTGAAGACATGCGTCAAAGGAGTGACTCTTCATGAGCCACCAGAGCCCTAAGCCTCGGGAGGCTCAGGGGGCTCGGGAGGCTCTGGGGGCTCGGGAGGTTCCCTGAAGACCGCCTCCATCTCCTCCAGGACGGCGTGGTACCTGGCCTCCTGAGATGCCAGGACACGTCGCATGTTGCATTGATAGGCTGACGCCACGCTCGGCAAGCCGAAGGGCATGCGAATGTAGCTGTGTGGCGGGCCCTCGCAGCGACCCACACGCGAAGGCCAGAAGCGCTCCTAAGATGCAGCCCTGTTGAGCCTTGGGACGTCGATGCAGACACGTAGCCCAGCATCCTCGCCTGGATGGGGAGCTGCGCCTCATGAGCGGCCGTTGCCGCGCATGGCTCTTGCGTCTTGCAGTTCCTGAGTGGTCTTGGTGATGAACTCTTGAGTGGTGGGCACTCCTTGCCCTGTGTTCTCCTGATGGAAACGTGCCGTGAAGCACGCCTCCAAGTGTTGCCCAAGCGCCTCCCTCGTGAGGTTGGCAAGGTCTGAGGCCCTCCAGAAGAAAGCCCTCGAGCCCTGTCCGAGGAGGGCGCTGGGCGCGCCTTCCTATGCGATGGAGGAAGGCGCCCCTGGGACGGACGCTGATCCTGATGAGGCTCCTCCCGCGACGCCATCCTCCTGAGGTCCTGCGTGGCGCAGCTGCTTCTTCTTGGGGATGGCCTTCGGAGGGCCCTCACTCCTGCTGTCGGGGTCGTCGATTGCTGTAGCTTGGAAGGCGCGCTCGAGGGAGCACACTGCATCTCTCTCTTCACATGGGACCGTGATGATTCCGCCACTTCCTGGCATCTTGAGGACGTTGTAGCCGTGGTGGGTGACTGCCATGAACTTGGCCAGGGCCGGATACCCGATGATGGCGTTGTACGGTAGGCGAATGTGCGCGATGTCGAAGTCGATGAGCTCGGTGCAGTAGTTCTTGCGTTCTCTGAAGGTGACAGGCAGGCGGACTTGCCCTATCGGTGTGGTGGAACCGTCGGTCACTCCCGAGAAGGGTTTGGTAGGCTGGAGCTACTCATATGGCACTTGGAGGTTGTCGAACGTGTCGATGGACAGGACATTGAGCCCTGCGCCGCCATCAATGAGGGTCTTGGTAGCCTGCACATTGCTGATGACTGGGGAGCACAACATCGGGAGGGCACCAGCGGTGGCCGCGCACTTGAGCTGATCTGCCGAGTTGAAAGTGATGGCGCATTGGGACCACTTGAGCGGGCGCGTGGCTTCGAGTTTGGGGAGCACCGCGTTCACCTCACGAGCGAACTGTTTGAAGAAGCGTTGAGAGGCTGGGGCCTGGGCGCCGCCCAAGATGCAGGCGATTGCGCGCGGCTCCTGGAAGCCCCCAGCCCCCTCGTCCTGATGGTGGTCATCGTTCCTTCTTGGCGGGGACAGTGGAGGAAGACCGGCGTTTCCTTGGGGGCAATCCTCATGAGGTGGGTCCCTCCAGGCCCCCTCGCGAGGATGGTCCTGCCAGCGATCCTCGCGAGGCCTGTCCTGCCATTCCTGGCGCGGGCCACGGTCGTCCCAGCGTCCGCCTCCACGTCCTCCTCCACGGCCGTAGCCCCAGTCGTTGCGCTCGGGGCGTCGACCGAAGCGTCCTTCCCGTATGGCTCCGAGCTCTTGACAGTCGCTGGTGTTGTGGGTGTTCAGGTTGTGGAAGGCACAGAACGGTCGGCTGTTCTTGGATGACTCGGGCTGATCTCTGCCCCGCTTGGTGTCGGGCTCCGCTGCTAGCACTGCTGCTTCCTTGCGCTTCACGTCCTTGGCCTTGGCCTTCTTCTCCTCTGCTCCTGCAGCTGGCAGCTCGAGGAGAGAGAGGCGCCCCTCCTCAGCTCTTGCGCACTTGGTCGCCAGGTTGAACAGCTCCTGAGATGTGCACAGCTCCTCATGGATAGCGAGCTCTTCCTTCATCTTGACGTCACGGACGCCGTCGGAGAACGCGGAGATGATGGCCTCGTCCGTGACCTTAGGGATCTTGAGGCGAGTGTTGTTAAAGCACTGGATGTACTTCTGGAGGGTCTCTCCCGGTTGTTGCTTGATGCGGCGCAGGTCGCCCGCTGCCGGCGAGCGGTCACGAGTGCCCTGGAAGTTGGTGACGAAGCGATCGCGCATCTCGCCCCAGGAGGAGATCGAGCCGTGCTGCAGGTTCAGGAGCCAGGAGCGTGCTCGATCCTTGAGAGCCATGGGAAAATAGTTCGCCATGACTTTCTCATCGCTGTTGGCTGCTTCGATGCTCAGCTCATAGAGCTGTAGGAACTCCGCGGGGTCTGCGGTGCCGTCGTAGCGAGGAGGCAGATTCGGCTTGAACTTGCCTGGTCAAGCAACGGTACGCAGCTCGGGGGTGAAAGCGCGGCAGCCAGCCGTGGTTGCTGGCGCCCGCCTCGGAGGTGGAGCTTGGTCTTGACGAGGTCCGCGCGGCGCCGCCGCGGGCTGTGCGCGGTCTTGATGAGGCGGCGCGAGGAGCGCAGGTGCAGCTTCTCGCGCCCGCGGAATTTCTTGGAAGCTTCTCTTTTCGCGCGCGGGCACCGGGCGTGGTGGATCACGCTGTGGGGCCACGCACCTTGGTGCCAAGGCACCGTCTTGGGGCAGAGGTGGCGGAGGCGCGCCATGAGCCTCATCGCCCGTGGCTGGCTGAGGGTGAGGTAGAGAGAGGGACGGCGTCGGAGAGCCCCCTGCGGCGCGGACAAGCTCGGCGACGCGGTCGAGCCACTCCTCGTAGAGGTCGTCGACTGGGCGGTAGCGCAGGAGTTCGTTTGCGGCGATGAGCGCGGCCAGTGCCTCCATGGGAGCGCGACGAGCATGAGACGAAGAACCGGCTGGGGTCAACGATGGAGTGGCGGTGCGGCCGTCTTGCCGCACCGATCGATGCAGCAAGGACGCCTGCTGCTCGTTCCCCGCCGGGCCGGTGGCAGCGTTGGCGGCGGGAGACGGAGAACGACAAGGTTACCCGCTGCCGGGAGCCGTCTGAGCAACGCGGGCGGTGAGGGCAGCCCGACGCTCAGCTCGAGCATGGCGAGCGTCTGCCATGGAGACGACGGAGCGACGGAGCGACGAGCTGATGGAAGGGAAGCTACGGCGCATCCCTACCTGGCACACCAAATGTCGGATGTGGGGTTCCGGCAAACCCTTAAGGTTCGAACACTGGGGTGCGCGCGAAGTCTTTCCCTCCTACTGATCTACGCCCTAGCTTACTAAGATCTCGCGGACGAACTCGACGAACTCGCAGCACAAAGAGACATGAGGTTTATACTGGTTCGGGCCACCGTCGTGGTGTAATACCCTACTCCAGTGTGGTGGTGGTGGATTGCCTCTTGGGCTGATGATGAACAGTACAAGGGGGAAGAACAGCCTCCTGAGGTTGAGGTGTTCTTGTGCTAGTGTTCGCTCTCGATCTGTTCGAGTTCTCCTTTCTTACTACTGTGGTGGCTAGACCTATTTATAGAGGCCCTGGTCCTCTTCCCAAATAATGAGCGGGAAGGGAGCCAACAACGGCGGGCAAGTTTGAAGGGGGACAGCTAGTACAAGCTTATCCTGACAAAAGTGGTCTTCGCCTGCGAAAAGCTCTGGTGGTGACGCCGTCTTGGGCTCCACGATGACCTCCGTCTTGCCGTCCTCCTGGTCTTGGTCTCGTTGCACCAATACAACAACCTTTGCCTGATGCGTCGATACTCCTCGCCTGCGCTGGCTTCCCTAGCACCAAAGAGGAAACAAGGACGCTGCGCGCGCTGGCGCCCGCCTGGTGCCGATCGTCACGGCTCACGTCACGAGAGCCTCGTGAGGTTTACCCTGCCTTGATATCTCCGCTCCTCGCGAGCCTGCCTGACTAGGCCACTCCTGAGGAGGTCTTGCGTCGTCCGCCTCGCGAGGCTTGGCCCCTCGCGAGGGTCTTGGATGCCTTGTTGATGGAGATGGGCCGCACGGCCTGCTAGCTTAGCCACATTGTGGGCCGCAGGCAGGCAAGTCTGGGGACCCCCGTTCCCAGAACACCGACAACGTACAAGTACTCAAAGCCCCCGACAGCGTTGGGAAAGGGCCCAGTATATCGAGCCCCCAGACCGAGAATGGCCAGGAGAGAGGGATTGTTTGAAGGGCTTGAGCTGGTTGATGAAGCTTCTTTGAATGGAACTGACATGCTTCACACTTGGTTACTAGTGTCATTGCATCCTGGAGGGCGGTGGGCCAGAAGATACCTTGCCGGAACGCCTTGCCGGCGAGGGCCCTCGACCCTATGTGGGAGCCACATATGCCTCCATGTATCTCCGCCAACAGCTCCAGTCCTTCCTCCCGGGGGATGCACTTCAATTTCACACCGTTCGGTCTCCTCCTGTACAGGATGTCATCGATGAACTGGTATAGGGCAGACCGACGGGCTACTTTTTCCGCTTCTTTCTGCTCCTCAGGAAGCTCCCCTGTTTGGAGGAATCGGACGGTATGCTGCGCCCACGCCGGAGCCTGGGGCTCGACGGCAAGGACCAAAGGCATTTCCTCTGTCGTGGGAGCGGTTGTCTCTACGGCCAGGGCTTGACGCCCTGGCCGGAGCCAGCTGCTCCTTGGCAGGCTCAGGGTCCACGGCAACATCCTTGCCGGCAGCCCCCGGGGGCTCGCGGGAAAGTACTTGCTGGGGCCTGATTTCCTCCGCTTGTTCTGCTCTGTTGATGGTTCGACGGATGGCTGAGTTAACCGGAGCAAAAAGGTACCTGGTTCCACAGGTAGCTTGAATGCAGCACGCTTTGACAGGTAATCGGCGATGTCGTTCTCCGCTCAGGGGACGTGCTCCGCTTGGATACCGTCAAAGCGCTCCTCCAGCTTCCTCACCTCATCTACGTAGGCCTCCATCAATGGGCTCTGGTAATCCTTGTTGACCTGTCTAACAACAAGCTGCGAGTCACCCCTCACGATGAGCTTTTTAACCCCGAGGTCTGCCGCGATCCTGAGACCGGCAAGCAACCCCTCGTACTCAGCAGTGTTGTTGGTGGACATCTCCCTCGGAAAGTGCATCTGGACCACGTACTTTAGGTGCTCTCCGGTGGGTGCGATGAGCAGCACGCCTGCACCGGCGCCTTGCAGTGAGAAAGCCCCATCAAAGTACATGATCCAGTCGCGATTTGCTTCCTTGCCGGGGAGAGCGGTCTCCTTTATTTCTTCGTCGGGCGTCGAGGTCCATTCTGCAATGAACTCCGCCAAGACTCTGCTCTGGACTGTCGAGGTACTTTCAAACTTCAACCCAAAACTTGACAACTCGAGGGCCCATTCCACAATCCTTCCGGTTGCATCTGGGTTATGCAGTATCCGTTGCAATGGGAGGCGGGTGACAACAGTGATTTCATGGGCTTGGAAGTAATGACGCAGCTTCCTCGAGGCCATAAGGAGGCTGAAGAGCAATTTCTGCACACCGGAGTACCTCGACCTAGCCCCTGCAAGAGAGAGCCGACAAACTAAACCGGGTGCTGCATCATCTTCTTCTTTCGCACCACCTCTCCTGACTGCGCAAGCACTGCCTTGGTGGCATCAGACTCTGCGGGGGCCTTGCCTTGCCAGCATCAGGCCTTGCCTTGCCGGCATCAGGCCTTGCCGGGGGAATCTTTGGCTTGCCAACCGCAGGTTCTGCCGTCGCCACTGCCTCCTCGTCGACCTCCCTCGGTGCCACTAGTGCGGTGCTGACCACTTGATTCGTCACCGCTAGATACAGCAGCAACGGCTCTTGTGGTTTAGGCACAGCCAGCATTGGTGTGGAGGAAAGGTATTCTTCAGATCCCGCAACGCCGCCTCGGCTTCTGGGGTCCACTCCATTGGGCCTGCCTTCTTCAAGATTTTGAAAAAGGGAAGGGCATGCTCGGCGGACTTGGATATGAATCGGCTCATGGCGGCGACGCAGCCGGTGAGCCAACGCACATCTTTGATCCGCTTGGGCGCCTCAATCTTCTCAATGGCTTTGATTTTGTCTGGGTTTGCCTCGATCCTGCGCTGCAACACAAAGAATCCGAGAAGCTTGCTGGACGGAACGCCGAAGACACACTTCTCAGGGTTAAGCTTAAGGTTGATCTTGCGCAGATTGGTGAATGTCTCTTCCAGATCTTGCACGAGAGTTGCCCCGTCCTTGGTTTTGACTACTATGTCATCCATGTATGCTTCCATATTTCTATGGAGCTGGGGTTCAAAACCAATTTGGACTGCTCTTGCAAACGTAGAGCCAGCACTCTTCAACCCGAAAGGCATCCGTAAAAAGCAATACGTACCACATGGGATGATGAATGCTGTCTTCTCTTCATCCTCTCTTGTCATGAAGATTTGGTGGTAGCCTGAGTAGGCGTCGAGGAATGACAACAGATCACACCCGGCCGTGGAGTCAACAATCTGGTCGATGCGCGGAAACGGGAAGGGGTCCTTAGGACAAGCCTTATTGATATCTGTGTAGTCAATACACAGCCTCCACATCCCATTTGCCTTGCGCACTACTACCGGATTGGCCAACCACGTCGGGTGGAGCACTCCTCTCACCAGCCCTGCTGCTTCTAACTTCCTGATCTCCTCTGTAATGAACTCTTGCCTCTCCAGAGCCTGCTTTCTGACCTTTTGCTTGACGGGCCGCGCATGAGGGCAGACAGCTAGGTGGTGCTCAATCACCTCCCTGGGAACACCGGGGATGTCGGATGCTTGCCACGCAAACACGTCAACATTCGCCCGCAGGAAGGTGACGAGCGCGCCTTCCTATTTGCTGTCGAGGGTGGAGCCTATGGTGAAGGCCCCTCCCGTGCCATCCTCTCCGACGGACACCTTCTTGGTCTGCGGTGGCTCGGCTTTGGATTTCTTGCTCTTGTCGGTAGAGCTCTCTGGCACATCCTCGACGGTAGCGCAACACTCCGAGGAGGTGCGCTTGCTGGAGTGGGCGCGAGAGGTCTTGCCGGGCTTCTTCTTCCCTCCCGGGCCTTCGACGGCAGGAGCAAGTGCCTTGACGGCAGCTGCCGCCACTGCTTCCCGGTAGAGTTGGTCGGCGCAAATCAGCGCGTCCTTCTTGTCGGAGGGGACGGATATGATGGTCAACGGCCCGGGCATCCTTAGCATGTTGTAGGCGTAGTGTGCCGCTGCCATGAACTTGGCTAGTGCCGGGCGGTCGAGGATCCCATTGTAGGGCAAGGGGATCTCGGCTACGTCGAAGATGATCCTCTCCATCCTGTAGTTCAACTCTCGTCCAAACGTCACGGGCAGTGTGACCTTCCCCTTCGGCTGGCTCCTCCCCGGATTGACCCCTTGAAACGTGCCCGTTTCCTCGAGGTCTCCATCAGGAATTTGCGGCCTTTTGATCACGACGGGCGAGATCAAGTTTAGGCCGGCCCCGCCGTCGACCAACATCTTGTTCACCTTGAGGTTGCATATTGTTGATGAGACCAACAATGGCAAACACCCGACCGCGGTTGTGCGGTCAGGGTGGTCCTCGGCGTCAAAGATGAGGGGTGTGCTGGACCACTTTAGCGGCTTCTGAGCGTCGAACGACGGCTCCGTTGTTGTAATCTCCCACGCCCACTGCTTGAGCTGGCGGTGAGAAGTATGCAGCGAGGCGCCACCATCGACGCACATGGCCTCTGTAGCCTTCTGGAACTCTTGCTCACCGGACTCGTCGTCCTCGTCGTGATCATCGTCTTCTTGTTTCTTGACGGCCCCGGGCGGGCCTCTCCTGTTGGTTGTCCTTGCCGCGGCGGCCTCCTTGGCCGCCACGCTTCTTGCTGGATCCCTCGGCACCATCCTGGTCCTTCTCCTTGTCCCGCCTCTCGTACTCAGCCTTTTGCTTCTCAGCAAGCAGCTCGACTTGTCGGCGGTTCTGGAGGTCGTGGCCCTTGGTGCGGTGGATCTTGCAGTATTGCTTGCCGGAGCTTCCTGGCTTGTCGGTAGCTGCCAAGGCCCGACAGGCAGCGCAACCGGCAATCTCCTTGCCGGGGCCGTCTACCTTGACCTTCTTGGCAGCGCCGGTGTCGTCAGATTCTTCAACGGCAAGCACGGCCTTGCCCTTGCGTTTCCTGTTGCGACGCCGACCCTTCTTCGTCGGGGCGGCGGCGTCTTCGTCGGAGGAGTCGGTTTCCGCGCCGGTGTCTTCACCGGGGTACTTCCTTCCCTCTTCATCCCGGGTGCACTTATCGGCCAGAATGTAGAGTTCAGCCACATCCTTAACCTTGGTCATCGCCAGCTCTTCGCGCATCTTGCGATTGCGCACGTTCTGATGGAACGCGCTGATCACAGCGGCGGGATGAACGTCAGGGATGTTATACTACACCCGGCTGAACCTCTGGATGTACTTGCACAGGGTTTCCCCTTCCTTCTTGGGGATGATATGTAAATCACTGGCCTGGCCATGAGCTTGGTGGCCTCCTGTGAAGGCGCCAACGAACTCGTGGCACAGATCCGACCAAGAAGAAATGGAATCTGCCGGCAAGTGCATCAACCAAGACATAACATTGGGCTTCAGCGCTAGCGGGAAATAACTCTTTAAAAAGGAAAAAAAAGGAGTAATCAGCTGTGACACGAAAAAAACGAACCCTTTTGTAGCTCATCATTTATTGGCAAAGATAGAAAAGGTCAATATGAAGGAGGAGAAAGAAACAATAGTAACGTGGTCCCGGGCATCTAGCATTCTACCCACAATGGTTGGCCATACAATCGCAATTCATAATGGAAAGGAACATAGGACGTGAATTTTTGGGACATACAGCTACGCGCTGCCGTAATCCCGGGCGTCCGTCCGCGCGTTGTGATTGCTATTTATTATAGCCCATTTGCAAATACGTGATATGATAATTACGAGCGTTCGTGAATACATCCTGGTATACGCCCCACTAGTGGATCAGGCGGCATTTATGTCTCGTATGAATACAAGCCTCACGTCACAGCCCCGGCGACGGCATAACTGCTCTCAGTTTTGGATAGACATCATTTGAGAATGTGCACTGGCTGGATTGTCGCACTGTAGATTTCACGCAATTCGTCCCTTGTGGAGGAGCAGAGCGAGGATTGGAGGTGGGTTATGCATAGATGGAGATCAGGTTAGACCATCCAAAACATTATATGATGCGTTGATTTTTGGTTTCTATGCCTACAAGCGTACACGCACACCTGTAATCATCTTTCGTTTTTCATGAAAAAAAATCATCTCTCGTTTGCCTCAATCCCCCAACATGACGACATTGTTGGGCTACATGCCTGCATGTCGTCCTCTGCAAGGGCTGGTGCCATTATGTGTTTGCATGACAGCTGCGTGTATTGATTCGCCTTGGATGGGGACGCGGAGTTTCTGCACCCGAGCTCAAATAAGCTCAGGTGAACAGTAAAATCAAAACTAATTCAAAAAAATTCAATTTTTTTGGGAGAAAATTGACAAAAGTTCTAAGTGCTTGCAAAAATTCGTCATGAAATCACATTCCTAGAAGGCATGGCAAAAAAAAAACAGTACTCTGAAAAAGCTACTTTCAAAAGCATTTTGGAGCACCGAATTTGTTTTTTTTGCCACGCCTTGCAGGAATGTGATTTCATGATGAATTTTTGCAGGCACTTAGAACTTTTGTCAATGTTTCACTCAAAAAAATTTGGAACTTTTTGAATTTTTTTCGATTTTTTTATTTTACTGTTCACCGAGCTCAAATGAGCTCGGGAGCAGAAAGGCACTTTCGCCTAGAGTGATTTAGGGGGTGTTTGGTTCAGAAGTCCTGGGACTTTTTCTAGTCCCAGGGACTAATCAAAAAAGACTCTCTAGTAGAGTCTTTTTCTAGTCCCTGTAGAAAAAGTCCCTCCCGTTTGGTTCCTAGTGACTTTTTCTAGTCTCTGGGACTAAAAAGTCCCTAAACCAAACACCCCCTTAATTTTCCATAACGCATGCATGTCGGCTGTCCAGTCGCTTAATTATTGACGTTTTGGTGGGCCTGTTGCACACGCAGGGTGTGGGATTAATGCCATCCCTATTTGCTTGGGGTTAGTACGTAACACGCAATTAGCGTACTCCTCATTATGCAACACATGGTTCAAACCAGATTTAATGGTCCATGCACACTACCGTTGTAGGTGTATTGTTGATAGGCCAGTCTGCTGCGTACATAGGACGCAACATGTACTGGCACACCGAAAAGGATAAATACATAGGGAACTAGAGCAAATCAATCGCACAAAGTATAAATGGGGACTAGAGCAAATCCATTGCACGTGGTACACAGGAGATCTAGAGCAAATCCTTCGCAAGGGGGGCGGGGGGAGCTTCAGAGCTTGTGCATGAAGATTATGACCAGGAGCAGCAAATTCACGACGCCCAACATTTAAATGTTCTTCAACCATGCTTGATTCTGTTCAAGCAGTGATACGTGGCGATAGGTCGATGCATGTGAAATCGTGTATCCCCACCGTGCGCTGAAGTACTGTGTACTTGTTCTCCCACATCAAAAAACTGCATCCACCGTACCGCCAAACACAAAAAACAGATGTTTAGCGAGGAGTGTGTGGAGATGGATCGAAAGGATCTTGAAAAACTTACTCCATGCTGTTCGCACTTGTAGAAATGCCTTCCTGCGTTTTCTTCCATTCCTGAGACGGACCACATCATGTAGCGTGCATTGCAATCTGGGCAACCGATGAGAGGGAGCGGAGGCATCTGGTTAGCGGTGTGGTGTGATGGAGAAGGTGTGGAGCTAACATAGAATTTAGATGAACACATGCTTGTGAGGCTGGGAGAAGGAGAACTAAGAAGAAGGCTTGAGCAGGATGGGCATTGACAATCAAGCTGATTGTTTAAAAAGGCCGCGGGCAGCATCATGCAGCTAGTCGTTGGGACTGGGATGCTAGTGGCCCACGCCTCAATTCAATGCCTTGCCTGCCTTGCGCTGCATGTGTCATATGCTAATACGTGGTTATACCAAATGCTATATGAGGAGCCGGAAATCGTTATACATCTCGTGGGTATTCAATTGCACGAATCACGTGGAAACATGCGGGCTGGATATCAGCCGCGCGTGGCCGCATGTCCACTCTTGATTATTCGAGGAACATATACCTATTTACATAACAAATCCTATGGTAGGTCGCAAATTGGGAGTGGCAAGCACCTTGTCGTCGCGAGCTCCGGCAGCCTGCATCGCGATGGTGTAGATGCTGAGGAACTCGGACGGATGGGTCTTGCCAGTGTACTACTTGCCGACGCCGGGCTTGAACATGCGGTGGGACGGCCACTGGAACTGCCGCAACTCGCGGGTAAAGGCTGGGCAGCCCACCTCGTAAGGTAGGCCGCCGGAGCCCCCCGGTGCTGGGTGGTCCATAGCGAGTCCCGCCCGCTTGTCCGACTGGTGGCGTGTGTCGCGCCGGCGCTCGATGGTGGTCCGAGCGTCTTCGTGAGCTCGTTCCCGAAGAACTTGGTGCTGGTCGCGGAGGGTCCGCGGGTCGGACGACGCTATGGAGATGTTATCACAAGCGTCGTCACGACGGGCCGACGCCCGCGGCGGCTGGCGAGGAGGGGGAGAGTGCACCGTGATCGCAGCACCCCCGGTCCTCCCAGCGCTGGCATGTGGTGGTCGGTGGAGCGCCGGCCCGAGGGTCCTGCCGGTCGCGGGTCGTCTTTGTTGGCGACGGCGACGAGGCTCCGGATGGTGGCCCTCCACTCGTCGAGCTTCTCCGCAGCAGGAGGGAAGTCGAGGAGCAGCTGCGCGCACGCCAAAGCTTCTACTGGCGTGGGTGGCAGCGACAGCTGCGTGGACCGTGGCGTGCTTCGACTTCTAACCACGTTAGAAGGAGCTCCATCACGACCCAGCGGTTGCGCGCCATTCTCGCCGGCACTTCGGCGGGCATGCTGAACTCCTTCACCCCGCGGTCGACGCACAGGGCTCTTCCCACGGCGGTGCCCAGGGTCACCGGCGTGGTAACGCTGCTCATCGCGCACACCATGGGAAGAGCGCGCAGTGGTCGCCGGCGTGGGCGTCTTGGAGGTCGCTACGCCGCCCGGGGGTGGCACAACGACACTCCTGGAGGGCCCCGCACCGCCAGCGGGGGGCGGGGGGGCCAGCACCGTCTTTGGATCTGGAGACGTGCGGCCGGTCGTCTGGCGCGCGAACGACGCCGCTCGCCAGGCTCTGACTGCCAGGGCGATGCTGGTGCTTGCGGACCGCGGCCCGGGTCCTGTCCGCGACCGGCCCGCTGCTCGCCTGCACTGGCACGGGCCGTTCGGCTCCCAACGAGTCGACCGCCGTGGCCGTCTTCTTCTTGGGAGCCATGGCGACGAAGAATTGCTAGGCTAACTACTAGACCAGATTCTCTCAATTGCGCCCCCTACCTGGCGCGCCAAACATGTCGGTGTGGAACGACACCTATGGGATCACAAGAATCCCTACTACGGTTGTCGGGGCGCAGGGTTGCGAGAAGAGCAGGATTAGTAATCAGCACAAGGATCGTTTACCCAGGTTCGGGCCGCGGGGATGCGTAAAACCCTAGTCCTGCTTTGGTGGGTGTATTTCAGAGAGTTCTTGAGCTCTCGAACTAGCTATGGTGAATGCGTGGTTCGAAAGAGCCGAATCCTTCTCTAGTATGCCATGGGCCTCCTTTTATAGTCGAAAGGGGCTGCCACAGTGGCATACAGGAGGTGGAAACACTACAAAAAAATACACTTCTGTGATGATACGTGTTTGTCATAGTAGGTCGCGTTTTTTGTCATGCATGTACATCCATGACAAATTTATGACAGAATCAAGATAGTCATACCTGTGCTGTCGTAGAAGTGTTCCATGACATTACCAAAATTATCATCACGGAAGTGTCCACTTCCATGACGATAAATCGCGCGTCACAGAAGTGCTTTCGTCAAGGGTGACCGACACGTGGCATCCACCGTAATGGAACGCCGTTAAGCTATCGGGTCGGGTTTTGGATCCGATAACCCTTAACAGCCCCGACCAATGGGGATTTTCCACGTGTAAAATCATCATTGGCTGGAGGAGACACGTGTCAGGTCCATGTTGGCACAGGTGTCACTCAACCAATGGGCGAGACGCGCCTATGATATGTTGACACGTGGACCGGCCCATCAAGTTTAAATGGGCCGGCCCAACTGAAGGCCCACAAGATTTTGCGGACCATAATGGGCCGACCCAGCTAAAGGCCCACGAGATTTTGCGGACCATAATGGGCTGGCCCAGCTAAAGGCCCACAAGATTTTGCGGGCCATAATGGGCCGGCCCAGGTAAAGGCCCACAAGATTTTTGTGTCCCATAATGGGCCAGCCCAGGTAAAGGCCCACAAGATTCTTCCGGTTCATAATGGGCCGGCCCAGCTAAAGGCCCACAAGATTTCGCCGACATTAATGGGCCGGCTCAGCTGTAGGCCCACAAGATTTTGAGGCCCGAGTAGGCCGGCCCATTAACTGGCTGCCATGTTTTGGGCCAAATGCCGGCCCATATTTGATCCGGTCCATTAATGGCCTGCCACGCTCCGGGCCTAATAGTGGCCCATATGAGATCCGACCCGTTAAAAGCCTACCACGTTCTGGGCCAAATTACGGCCCAGATCAGGTCCGGCCCTTTAAGAGGCTTTGGGCTCAATTATGGCCCATATCAGATTTGGCCCGTCAACTGGACACTATGCTTTTGGGCCCACTTGCTAAAGGCCCACTTAGTAATTCGGCCTGATATTAGTTTTGGCCTGTTAAAGGCCCGTTTACCATTTCGGCCCTATATTAATTTCGGCCTGTTAAAAGCCCGTCATATAGTTGGGCCTAACTACGGCCCGGTTTGCATCCGGCCTGCTCGCAGCCGATATCTGATTGGGCCAAACAAGGACCGAGACAATTTTGGCCTGTTAAAAGCCCGTGATTTGATTCGCACAATCATGGGCCGGGGTTCATTTCGAGCTGCTGCCGGCCCGTGAGCTGTTCGGCACGTTTCAGGCCCAACCTACATCGTGATTGTATGACGGCCCGATTATGTACCGTAATTTTACGGTTTGGCCGGTTTAATGCGAAGACAGGATATATATACAGTAAAATAACCGCAGCATCGTGAATAAGAAAAAACCTAGACTATGCAATAAAGAAATTACGGCATATTACATCCACTGGGCATCAAAATTTGCCACTATGATAATAAAGCACAAGCAAACAGCAGATTACATACACTGGGCATCAAAGATCGCCACCAGTGCAAATAAACACGCCGACAAAATAATATACAAAACCGACAGCACTTCAATAGAGTTCAAGAAAGGTTAGCCCTGCTGGGGAGCTGCAGCGCAAGCAGCTGAGCAAGATGATGAGACTGCGCTTCTTCAACACTTATATCTTCCTCACTCTGAAAGATAAACAAGCAGACAGATGACAGGTTTTGCACATAAAAGTATCAGTGCTGACAATTCATCACATTTCTTACTGACGAATAAAGTGACACAGTTTAAAATTGCATTAACACAATATGGTATTGTTCAGGTCAAGACATGGCAGGAAATGACATTGTGAAGGAGTTGGCAGCTTCACGACACCACTGGATTACAGATCAAGAACTCATAAATATCAATGGTTAGTGTGCTGTCAATTTATACCATTTCAGATCGGCAAATAAAGAGACGGTTTAAATAATAGTAGAATGATATGACATTGTTCATAGTTAAGACATTGCAGAATATGACATTGTGCTGTAGTGGGTAGGTTCACCACAGCACTGGATTACGGATGAAGAACAGAAGCATACATGCAGTGCAAAAGAAGATCACTTGCTCTGTATAGTTTAATTTACATGGTATGAAGAAGGAACATGGTTGTACAACTGAAAACTTAAATTGAGAAAGGACAAACTTATGTTTATGAACTACATAGTAAACTTTAAACAAGCAATTTGATGCAAACACCAAAAATAAACACCTGTTGCAGTCATGGCTAACCAAATATATACAACAAAGTTTGAAGGCTTGAGATGGACAAACTTACATTATTGGTGAAGATAGGCTCTATAAAGGCCTTGTCCATGCTGATGGGGGGGCAATTCAAGAAGTTTACCACAGAATCTTCTTCAAAAGCATTGCCTTTATTCTACATTTTGTTAAGAGTAAATATAGATGTGATAATATACGAAAAAATGGAGAATATTTAAGATAAGATGAAGAGTGATGCTACATAACCAAGTAGCTATAAATGTAAGTGCAGCGATACAGGCAAAAGGTACAGCCAAGAGCAATGCATAGCTAAACTTCTTCAGTACCAACCTTATGGTAAGAGTAAATATAGATCTGATGTGTAGAAAATGGAGGGCAAAGGAAAATAAGCCGCAGAGTGATGGTACATGAACAACTACCTGTCATTATAAGTACACTGATAAAGGACATCATGTACTTACAAGAACAATGCAGAGCTAAAAAAACATTGGCATTGGATATGTTTTACACTAATGTAACCATTCATACAGATCAGATAATTTGGAGCGAACAATTGATAAGCAAGCTATCATGCATACTGCTGTCACATAATGAACCAGGTATGTATGCAAGTACAGTGATACAGGACAACAGGTACTAACAAGAGCAAAGCAGTGGGCAGCATATTTGCGATATCCTGTCGTTCTTGTCAAACCGGAATTCTTCTTCGAGCAGATTTCCTGCAAAAAAGATCCGTAAGGCACATGCGGAAAAGTAGAAGTTCAAATTGTCATGTGATTTCATAGACAGTACCTCATCCTGGGAACGAGACCAGTGCATAACAAGGTTTTTCCATTCAATGTCTTCTAAATTTAGCACAGGAGACTTCACCGGAAATTCGTTTATAGACTTGCCATCAAAGTGTGATTTCCTCAGGTAACACCGATACTGCTGCAATGCTTCCTTGAAAAGCACAAGCAAGCTTTGCTCGTCATGACTATCTAGATTGACCCTCGCCTAGTTACAACAATGTATGTAAATCATTCATGTGTTCAATCAGCAGAAAACAGGAAAATAATAATCATGAATAATAGCACTTACACGTAAGTTGGACAGGAAGATGTGAAAATGGTGTTTGTCTTCACAATAATCTTCCCATGATGGGAATATATGCACGTAGTCCCTAACAACATTGAAAGCATTGTATTTTAAACTAGGAATAAATGGAATGGGGTTCCAATCTGCAAGAATTGGCCGTCTCTGCAGTTGGGATAGGTCTTCGGCCGGTGGACTTGCTGTACTTTTTGCTGGAGTGGGATTTTTCTGTGGTACAGCTCGTGCTATGGCAAATGAAATCGGTATACCTTTTGCTGGAGTGTAGGTCCTGTGTGGTGGGGCTAGTGGTGTGGCCAGTGAAGTATGGGTACAGTCTGCTGGAGTCGGTCCTACGTTTTGTGTCACTGGTTGTACAACCAATATAAGTGGGGTGCTGTCTGATTTCTCCGGCGCCACCACGTTTTTCAAGGACTTTGCTGGTGCTCCTTCAGGTTCGGCAATCACCCTCTTCCTTTCTGATGTCTTATGCACAAGAACAACATTTGAGTGGAAAAACATGGTATGATGACAGATGGAATATGTATTGATAATGGATGGGCATGGCATCTCGACATATATGATGAGTAAACTAAGCAGATGGCGGTGCAACAAAGTAGAAGAAATGCAAGACAACATATGCAAGATACCCACAATCAATAAAACATTGCCAAATTAGAACAGGCACCTTGATGGGTGAACAGGACAGGCCATCTGCCTTTGACTCCTCGAGGTTAGAAGAGTCATTAGGATCATATTCTGAACAAGAATCAACAGGTGGGGAGCGTATGAGTTTCATTGCATCCAGAATGGCACTCAATGCCTTGGTGCCAATTTTGTAAGTCATTGCAGTGTTTAGCTTCAAGAGTGGACTGCTGCTAGTGCGACACAAAGCAGCTACACAGATCATAGTGTAGATATAACGGGAAAACCTTAAGCATCAGAGTAAAATCAGCAAAGTGGAACTTGCTGGAATATATGTGCTAGTATTGCCGGTACGGCTAGAAAGGCTTCGGATACCAGCTCTCTTCAAGTGAAGGTGCGGTACTGTTAATATCAGTGTAACTTTCAAAGGCGACACAGCTCCCCGCATTTCCTTGCTATTCTTATAGGATTCAAGTGGGCAGGCCACTACAAATCCTATTCCTATGTTTACAAGATCCTACGAATCAAAAAGGCTCAAAGTGTCCATCACAACCGACCGTATAGACCTCTACACTGCAAATGTCCCTGCTCATCTTCAGTACAAGGAACATATTGTACTACTATCATACTCCCTCCGTTCCAAAATATAAGTCTTGGTAGAGATTTCCACTATGGATCATATACAGATGTATCCAGATACATTTTAGAGTGTAGATTCACTCATTTTGCTCCATATGTAGTCCATGGTGGAATCTATACAAAGACTTGTATTTAGGAACGGAGAGAGTACATATTAAAGAAGAACGAAAGAGGAACATGGTAAAGAAGAGCAAGCAGATTTTGGATAATAAAATGTTGGTTGCGCAGTGCCCACACATGATGAACCAGAGCGCATTAAGAATGCAACTCCCAGCTGTCTCTCGACCATTTCAGGCGGTTGGATGAAGATCCTACGTCTCCTAACCCTTCTTCTTCCTCGTCTCTGATCCTTCCCATGCAGAACACCGCACGGGCCGCCGGCCGGACCACCGGCCCCCACCGCCTGTGTTCCTCCGCCACCCCCACCCCCGCCTCAACCCCCACCCGCGTCGAGTTTTCTTCGTTCGGTGAGGCCCCACAACCACCCGAGCCCCTTCGATCGCACCGGCGAACTCCGGCGAGCTCTGAAAAATCGACTGACCCAATTTTGAAATTTAGTCTACTGTGATTTAACTAGTGTGGAATATAAAAGGGGAAAACCATAAGCATTGGGAGTATAGTGTTGAGCGTGCCATGGCGGATCTGAAGGTGCAAACCGGACAAAGGCAACTTCGCAACCAAGACAAGAAATCAGAGTAAAGCAGTGGCGATCTATTTTTGCTGCAATAAATAAGTTGAGCAGATACGAAAGAGTACCGCCTCTGGTGCGGCGCCGTGTACGCATCTGCTGAGAATTTGACGGTGCTGCGGTAGCGATGGCTGTCGGCAGCGTGGAAGCAGATCTAGGAGGGTAGACGGTGGCGGCGGGGCGCGGTGGACGAGACGGTCATAGGAGCGGCGCCGGCAAGGTGGACGTATGCATTCCTCGCTAACTGTCTCCAATTAATGTGTGTTTCATGCGGGTTTTTTTTACTTCTCAAACATGTATAATGTGTTTCACACACGCAACATATAGTGTAATCCCGTTTAGACATTAATTGCATATAAACCATGCATTGTTTGTAATTGAAGGATCTATGGATCACCAATATTGATAAACTATATAACATTACACGTGTGCCCAAATTCAAATGAATATGCATGTTTGATACACCAATTTGCATTATGATATTATCGATGTTGTGATCTCCAGTTTAAATATTTGAATCCCCTTTAATCCAGATATTCGTCTCATATAGCTATCACTCATGCTTATATAGGAATATCTCTCTGGACCTATACGCGTTCATCGTCTCTCAGGTATCTCTCGTGCTACATGTATGTCGATAATGATCTTTTATCTTCGTAACACACTGACGGTACTCTCTCCCTCGACCTTCATCACTCTATCTCTCTCTAAGTATATCTCGCTCCCTGCTATGTGTCTCTAACTATGATTCTCCATGTGGAATCTCTTTCTCTCACACAAACACAAAACTTTGTCTCCTGGGGTCTCATTTCTCTCTACTATTCCCATGTGTGCCACTTGCACACCCCTCATACAGAGATGTCTTTCGCTCCTTAGATATGAGAACCTACGACTCTTCCTCTTCAATATCTCTTTCTCACACACAAACACAAACTCTGTCTCCCAGGGTCTCATATTTCTCCATTGTTCTCTTGTATGTCGCTCACACACACCCTCTCTCCCTAGAGATATCTTGCGTTCCCTCGTATGTCTCTCTAGCTATCACTCTCGTTGTGAAATATCTTTCTCTCTCGCAGACATAAAACTCCGTCTCTCTGGATCTCATTTCTCTCTGATATCTATTTGTATGTGACTCACATGCACCCTCTCTCTATCTCTCTCACACCCACACACATAACCCAGCCTTCTGATCCACTCGACTCCTATCTCTAACGCACACTAGCTAGCATCTTTATCTTTCTATTTATCTGTTTCTCTATCAACCTTCTTTCTCGCCCTCACTCTTGATTCCTATCACGCACACTACATATGTTTCTCTCTACATGCAGTCAAGTGCCCTCTCACACACATATATAACTTCACCCTTTGAACCACCCGACGGTCATCTCCAACACCCAAACTAGTGGATGTCCCTCTAGCTAGCATCTCCATCTCTGTATCTATCTGTAGTTTCTCCGTCAACATTTCTTTATCGCACGGAGTCTTGCTTCCTATCACCCACACTATATATGTCTCTCCATACATATGCATTTATAGGTTGGTCTCTTTTGCACAATCGTTGCGCCTCACTCCCTGTGCTCGCCATAGATGCATGCTCCAGCCCATGCCACTATCTCTTAAAGACAAAAACACATGCTCAATTGTCGGGCCTTCTTCCCTGCATTCTCACATGCATGCATATTGTCATACCGATCCGTCTCTCCCATGTCATTGATCTTATGACTTATGTCTTCTTTCTTTTATCTCGATCATGCGCGCGCGCACACACACATCCCACGTATACATGTATACCTCTCACACATGCACGTTCAAGGTCTCTATGTCTCCATACGTTTAATTACCCTCAATCCTAATGCCACATCGAATCGTTCTCCTCTTTTGTGCACATAACTTCCGCCTGGATGGGTAAAACACACACTCACACTTAACAATCTCCTTCTAGCTACCC